>NW_004797658.1:582898-584567 GCF_000002075.1 Aplysia californica
AGAGAGAGAGAGAGAGAGAGAGAGAGAGAGAGAGAGAGAGAGAGAGAGAGAGAGAGAGAGAGAGAGGGAGATGAGTGCACAGTCCCCTCTGTACCGTGGAGACCAGGCCGCCCTATATGATGAGATAAACAAGTAGACAGTCCGCCATAAACAAATTCTCCCGGGGCTGCTCCGAGGTACACCGCAAACGGCACCGACACATCCCCACACTGCTAACGACACCGATATATCGTGACACTGCTAACGACACCGATATATCCGAACACTGCTAAGACACCGACGCATCCATACACCGTTAACGACACAGCCAAATCCTCACACCGCTTACGACACCGACACATCATTCCCATACTGTTAACGACACCGACACATCCCCACACCGCTAACGACAACGACACATCGCCACACGGCTAACGACACCGCTGAAAAGGGGAGAGGGTGAGGGGGGGGGGTGTAAACCGGCATCTATGGTGTAGTCGTGAGGCGCTTCCTTGTCGCACCCAGGTGACCCGAGTTTGATTCCAGAGTGGGTAGAACGTTACACTGACCTACTCGGTTTTTCTGATGGGATGTTGTATCCCTCTCACCTCGGGTTGGTTCTAACAGGCAGAGTTTAAAGCCCGCTCCCTAAATTATCTAAATTGTGATTATTGTTGGGTTTTTTTTTGGTCGGAAAACAGGGGGGAAAAGGGGGAGAGGGATAAAAACACCTCCATATATATTTTTTCTTTCTTCTTTTTCTTCTTTTCTTTCTCTTTCTTCTTTTCCGTCTTTTTTCTTTATTTTCTTTTTCCTTTTGTTTGGCTCATTCTTCATTGTCTTCTTTTCCTTCTCTTGCTTTATTTGTAAACCTTTTCCCCAGCATTTAAATTGAGATTTTCCTATTTTTATAAAATTCACGAGACAATTTTTGCGCTTATGCTTCCACCTTGACCACAATTCCTAGAGTCGATTTCTTCGTGTGACATCAGCACGGTCACGGCGCTTCTATAGAAGTAGAGGGTCTGTCGACTTGAATCATACTAATATACTTGACTGAGTACTGTCATGGCCGCCACTCTTTGCTCTCCACAAAAACTTCGCTGCGCTCGTGCGTAGCATGGACGCGCAAATGAAAGACAAAACATTAGTCTCGCTTTGGTCAAAATATATGCTCGCAACTTTTCTTTCTTGCCCTTCATTTGTTTTTTAACCCTATCTGTACGCCCTGTTTTTACTATCGTATACTTACGACAT
The DNA here is from genome assembly GCF_000002075.1 of Aplysia californica. Taxonomy (NCBI): domain Eukaryota; kingdom Metazoa; phylum Mollusca; class Gastropoda; order Aplysiida; family Aplysiidae; genus Aplysia; species Aplysia californica. Next base: position 584,135 of record NW_004797658.1, read on the forward strand.
GGGGAACTCGTCAATCCGATCCGTACGCTTTGCGTTGTAGTCTGTCAAAATGATATTTTGAAAAATACTGAAAGTTTCAAAGAGGTCTTCGTACTAGAAGCATTCTAAAATTTGAAGAATACAACCCCGGGGTACAAAATGATCCCAGGGCGTACGGATAGGGTTAAAAAAGCGTCAGATGGTGCGCTACACGGTGAACCGGAATTAAGTCAGGTCAGTGCCAAGTCGTTGTTAGTACAATACACGTCAATGAGAAGGCCTCATCCTTGCCGGACACTTCATTATGACATAACAATATCAGAAGGAGATACAGCGTTGTAGCCTGTGAGGCGATCAATTACGTACATCGTCGTCCTTGTAATAAAACCGTTTGGCCGTTAAAGAAGAAGAAGAAGAAGAAGAAGAAGAAGAAGAAGAAGAAGAAGAAGAAGAA
>NW_004797658.1:584719-585968 GCF_000002075.1 Aplysia californica
GAGGAGGAGGAGGAGGAGGAGGAGGGGGAGGAAGAGAAGGAGAAGGAGAAGGAGAAAGAGAAGAAGAAGAAGAAGAATGATGATGATGATGATAATAATAATTTTGATTTCATCACTCTGCAATCTGGCCACTAACTGTATTTCTAACGTTTGAGGAACATTTCAGGCAAAATTTCAGCCCTGTCTTTGACAGAGTGAATGAAATGGAAAATTCACCATTGATTCGGCAAATCTATCTATCTATCTATCTATCTATCTATCTATCTATCTATCTATCTATCTATCTATCGATCTATCGATCTATCTATCTATCTATCTATCTATCTATCTATCTATCTATCTATAGGCGTAATATTGTGTGGTTATCACGAAGGCAACGATATTCTTAGGCTTGTAAGCCATGTGCAAGAACTGGGTAAACATAGACTTAGGCGCCTTTACCAATCAGATAGTGTACTGCCCCGGCGAGGTCAGACTTGGAACTCAAGACCTTCTGACTGCAAGTCCATGTCTTAACAGTCAGCCAAGGCTTGACGCTGCTGTGTAACTAACAAGACCGTCCGAGAGAAATGTTTCATGAGCTGAAATCAGAAGGTTAAATTTTGTTGTTTGGTTGTTGTTAGTTGTTGTTGTTGGGTTGTTTTTTTTGTCGACACAATTAATTTAAATCATTTAAGAAGCGGGCTTCCGACCCTGCCAACCAGGGAAAGGAGGAATGCATCATCCCAGCAGAAAGATATTTAATACATGTACACGTTTTCTCCCCATCCGGGAAACGAACTCGGGTCTCCTACTTTCGATAGCGAAGCGTCTAACCGCTACACCACAGACGCCGGTTCGAAGGAAAAGATACCTGTAATGTTTTGCTTCAGTTACATGAGAGGACTTACTCACTCTGTGGGTACCGGGAAGTTCTGCCGCTCTGAGGATATACCGGGAAACCTCCCCACCTGGCCGCCAAACTCACCTGGCTGACAAACTCACCTGTCTGACACTGCTGTTGTCTAGTCTGTACTTACCGCAGACTACCTGCACAGGTAGATAATCCCCACCTTTCCCTCCTCCCGTCCCCCTCCCCCATCGTTCCGTCTCTCCAACCACCCTCCCTTGGTAATGTCTGCGGTTAGAATTGTTAGAATGTCTCACAACAAGTGGTCAAACCACAGGGTTTGGGGTTCCCGTCTGTAAAACATCTCCCAACATGTGGCCAAGCCAAAGGGTTAGGGCTCAGTTCCCGTCTACCGTCTAC
>NW_004797658.1:587583-588816 GCF_000002075.1 Aplysia californica
TTGTTGTTGTTGTTGTTGTTGTTGTTGTTGTTGTTTTTTTGTTGTTTTTTTTGGGGGGGGTTGTTATTTCTGTTTTGTTTTGTTTTGTTTTTTACTTTACAATGACACTGTTGTGTCAGAAGTCCATGTGTTAAAGACAACCAAATTACTAATTACTCCTCAACAATGGAAGGCCGCCTTACACAGTTTCGACTGTAATTTGATAATTATGGTGCATACTGGCCAGCGACATAATCTATACCGAACGGTTCCGATCTAATCTGATATGATTCCATCCAGGATCTCGCCAGTATGGGATCAGTGGGCATCGGTCATAGCGTGCATGCCTGCAGGCAGTTGTTGTTATGGAGGTGGGAGTAATGAGTGAAGGGTTTGGGTTCACTTCTGATGCAGTCCAGCTGTGTGAGTGTGTGAGTATGTGTGTGTGAGTAGTGTGTATGTGTGTGTGTGTGTGTGTGTGTGTGTGTGTGTGTGTGTGTGTGTGTGTGTGTGTGTGTGTGTGTGTGCCCGCGTGTATGTGTGTGCATATACCTATGTGTGTATGTGTGTATGTATGTGTGTGTGGGGAGAGGGAGGTGGTTTGGACCATCGTATACCAGCGTATGTCAGTGGGCCTGAACAAGACCTCCACTAAACAACACTACATCAGTTTAGGTTCCAGGAAGGTTGTCAGATGTCGCCCAGTTGTTTCGCCGTTATGAGGAGCTTGTGTTATTTAATAATAGTAATAATGATATTAATAATAGCAACAACAATAATGACAATAATAATACATAGCATTTGTATAGCGCAAAGTCCCGCTCAACAGCAAGCTCTACGAGCTATGCAATATATAAAGTATTACGTTATTAGTTATGTACATGTATCGTTGAAAAGTTCAACCAATTCTGCTCATCTTTCACTCTGCCAGTTGGGGCACTGTTGTGTTTGGTCAAAATTGTTTCCCTCTCATACCACACCACAGATTTATATAATATTATAATACCCCAGACTTTGCACTCTGACGTATTTAATTCCGGTTCACCATGGAGCGCACCATTTGACTCTCTCTGGAACCAAATGACGGCCAAGATGGCAGAGAACGACCTTTGTGCTTTCCCGTCCTATCCTATCTCTTTTTTTTTTACTTTGAAAATGCGACTTCTTCATAAGCTCACTATTTGTTATGAACTGTTTTCATTGTTATTGAAAACGGAGATAAGATAAGGAGAAAACACTGAGGTCTCGAGAACT
>NW_004797658.1:590090-591257 GCF_000002075.1 Aplysia californica
TGTGTGTGTGTGTGTGTGTAATACACAAGCACATACACCCACCCACACATACGCAAACATACACACAAACACACACATACAAACACACACATGGACAAACACACACAAACGCATACGTCCGTTAATTTATCAAGGGGTCTCTTTCCTCTGTTTCTCTATCTATCTATCTATCTATCTATCTATCTATCTATCTATCTATCTCGTATCTATCTATCTATCTATCTATCTAATACCCCCCTCCGCTTTCCAGCCCCATCCCCTACCCCCAAATCTCAGTTCCTCACGACCCAGATATCCCCTCTGACAGTGCCACAAGTAACGAGGTATGTTTTTCCACAATATCTTTACCTCCACCATTGATGTGTTTGCCGTCTGAAGTGTCGCTCTTTGTTCTAGAGCTCTGTAGATATGTGATGGTGTGGGCGATCTGCATGGGGGAGAGACACGAGGAGGGGGGAAGGGGAGGATGAAGGAGGTGGGTGTGATTGAGAGAAGAAAGAGCAGGGGGATATAAAGGAAGAGGGGATGGAGAGGGTGATTAAAGTGACAGAGGAGGGTGTAAGAGACAGAAGATGGAGGTATGAGGGAGACAAGGAGGAGAGGGGTGAGGAAGAAAAGAAAAAAAGTGATGAGGGAGAGAAGGAAGAGGGGGTGAGGGAGAGAAGAAAGGAGAAGTGAGGGAGAGAAAAATAAAAGATGAGGGAGAGAAAAGGGAGATGGTGTGGGAGGGAGGATAGAGGGGGTGAGCGACAGAAGGGAAAAGGGTTGAATGAGAGAAGGAGCAGACGGGTAAGAAGAGAGGAGGGATAAAGAGCAGACGAGGAGAGGGGAGTGGGGGAGGGCGGCTGAGGAAATGGGAGAAGAGAAGAAGACAGACTTAGAAAAAAGGGGGGACCCGGGAGTGAGAGGAGAAAAGGAGGTAAGGGAGAGGAGAGATCGAGGGAATGAAAGGAGGGGAGGAGATGGATGACTATCTGAGGCGTGAGGAGGGGAGGGGGTTCGTCGTGGGTGTGGCAGACCTGCATAGTTCAGAGGTCATGAGATACAGAGAAGCCAGCATGTTACGCACCTCAATGTCTTCCTGTGACGGTTTGAACTCGGTGGGAGCAGAATATCACACCGGTCACGGCTGTAGGACATCAACGCAGTTGAGAAGTCCCCGCTACC
>NW_004797658.1:594627-597426 GCF_000002075.1 Aplysia californica
TGTGTGTGTATGTGTGTGTGTGTGTATGTGTGTGTGTGTGTGTGTGTGTGTGTGTGTGTGTGTGTGAGTGTGTGCGTAGGAATCAGGAGTGTGAGCTTGTGTGTTTGCTGGAACTTAGTGGACAAGGGCGAGGCCAACATGAACTGATTTCAAAAGTTGGACGATAAGTCGGCTCGAATGGATCAGATCGGATATGAAAACCTGATCTTCTAAAACCATCATCATCATCATCAAGTGCCAGATCTGTAACACACATCAGCGATCATGCTTCCCCATTCATTTCTCTGCTCGTATGCTCTCAAAAATCTTATTTTACCCTGGTGTTTCCACGTCACCCATCTGTTCAGGTTTTCCATAATAGTTTCTGTGGGTCTATCCATGTCTCGTTTGCCCCCAAAATATCAAACAGAATTACAGAATTAGCCAGAAGGTTAAACCCAAGACGGAAAAAGACAAGACGGGACAACTCTTCTTCTTTACGTCATGTGACACGCGCAGGCCCCTCTCACCTTAGCTGCTGCGCGTATAACTTACATTGGTTACAATGCAAGGCTACTGATCATATCGGGCGGTATGTCTAGTCAAGGCCTACTAAAATGTATATATTTTAGCCCAGAGAGAGAGAGAGAGAGAGAGAGAGAGAGAGAGAGAGAGAGAGAGAGAGAGAGAGAGAGAGTATTGATTTTAATGAATAAACGCAGCCTATCTAGATCTAGATCTAGATCTAGAATCTAGAATCTAAATCTAGAGAGTCTAGATTTTGCTGTGCACCCTGCCAAGAGTGTGCAGTTAGGAAAGTAGATGTAGATCTAGATATAGATCTAGGCCCCTAAGTGGTTGGCGAATGACCGAAGGGCGACTCTAGACTAGCGGTATGTCTGTGAATTGGCGGAGACACTCTAGATCTATTTATCATGCAACTTAATTCATACTATCATATCAATTACAGTAGATAGATCTACTTAAGCTTCTGTGCTTGTTTCAATGGCTTCTTTTTCGGTGCACCTGTACAATTGTGGTCCCGTTTAATGTTTACATGACGGCCATTATTGTCATATGGGAGTGAATCTAGATCTAGATCTAGGTATCTCTAGATTCTATCTAGATCTAGATAGCCAAGATAATCTATTTCTAGATCTAGATAGCTAGATCTATCTAGATCTAGCAGATCTTGATTAGATCTATAATTTCAATTCAGTTTAGATCTAGATCTAGATCTAGATCTAGATTCTAGATATATATATATATATAATCTAGGCCTAAATCTAAATAAGAAACACGTAAAAATTACTACAGGGGCACTTAGGCCTTGAGTGATTTAATGCAAACGGGACCGCTACGCACAGGAGTGCCATTGTTTCCTGGCTTCAGTTCATGATCGTCTGGACTCTAGCAGTAGCCGTATCTTTAGTTTAAAAAATATCCAATCTATTGTATAATCTGTTGGACAGCAGTTCATTGCTGAGCACTACCTGGCTGTTCTGTCGTTTTAAACTGTAATATCTAATCTACTTCTACCTTTCGTAAACTCCTAGATCTACATCATCATGACACTGAACATGTTCAACCCACTACCGTTTTCCGTTCATAAAAACCTTAAATTTCTCAACTCACTATATTCAAAATGTGAACACAAACCAGTCAAAATAAATACCAAACAGTTTATATGAAAAAAAAACCCAAGGCAAAACTGCCATTATGAAATTCAAAGTAGGCAGCTATTTCAGAGAGTTGAACAGTGTGCTCTTTCTTCCTGTCGTTTGTTTACGCTTTAAACGTGCAGCTAGCTGGTTACCAAGGGGAGCCAGTTGGAACGAAAATGAGGCTGTTGTCCCGTCTTGTCTTATTCCATCTTGGGTTAAACATGTCGAGAAAGACCTCCAAAAAACTCCCGGAAAACTGTCGAATGATACTAGATCTTTTGAAGTTCTTAGTTTTAGTAAGAGTTTACGAGATTTGTACCACAATAAGGTCACATAATTGCCGAAGATTAGAGATGTTATAACAGAGTAACAAACACAAATTTGAAGAAGGAGAGATAAGGTCGACTGATTCTTGGCAGGAAAGAAGGAGCAAACCATACCAGAGCATCCGCTAACTATCCACGATCTATTGAAGAGGAATGGCAAGATTTCAAAAATGAAATAATGGCCACGCTAACCCATAGGTATAGAACTAAGACAATTAGATTTAGCACACAAAAGAAAAAGTCTATGGTTTAGACTTATCTTAATGGTTGTTAAGCATGAAAATGGAGATTGAGGCCGTAACAAGAGAGCTTGGCTGGCTTCAAAATACAAGACCAAGAACTACCCATCTCATTATTGTCACAGACTCCCAGAGCATATTGCAAAGGGTTGAGAAAGGGCTGCATCGGAGTGAATGGATGAACCCAATACAACACTCATCACTTAGAGCCATCACGTGGATATTCTGTCCTGGGCACTCTGGAGTGAAGGGCAATGAGGAGGCTGATAGGCTGGTAGCTATACGTTCTTACTACGATCTCTCTGACCGTCTAGGCTGGTAGGCAGTGCGCGGTTGATGGTAAGGTGAAATTTGACAAAGGAGAAGTGTTGAAGACCCTGGATGAAAAGTTGCGGGATGGGGAAAGTTGCGGGATGAAGAAGACAGGGAGACAGCAGAACACCACGCAATTATTAGGATGCAGGAAATGGGGATAGAGACGGGAAAAGGAAGAAAGGAACGATTATCTGGAAAGGAAAGACGTCGCCATAATCAGACAGCCACCGGAACAATCAGTATGAATACCTTGCAGGCTTTGGTGCTTTGGGGGGG
>NW_004797658.1:600543-602314 GCF_000002075.1 Aplysia californica
ACAAGAGCGACGCCCGGTAGACAGACTCACCCCCCTGAAGCTTTTGTTGTAACCAAAGACGATGCCACGACTACGACAAAAACCAGAGCAGAAAAAAAACCTTGGAGAAATGAAATCTGTTTTTATAGGGATTTTGTTTCTTTTCCAGATGGAAAACGCAGTATCTTTTTTCATTTCACACTTTTGGCGTCTTCATTTAAATTTTTCTTTTTTTGGGGTTTTTTTCTTCTTTAGTTGTGTTTCAATTGCACCCTGTTGAAAATGTGCTCCAACCGTTATTCAATTATCTTTCTTCATCTTTTATTTTTCGTGTCTCCAAACTGGGTTGGGTTTTTTTGTGTCTTCAATTTTTGTTTTACCTTGCACCCTGTTGAAAATATGCTCCGGCCGCTATTTGTTTTTCCTCCGTACCTTCGTTTGTTCTTCGATAGAGAGAAGGGCAATAAAGGTATGAGGTTATGTGGCCAGTGAATGATCTAACGCGGTACTTTACCTGGAGGTCATGAACTGCGAGAAACAAACATGGGGTAGAGAGGGAAAGAGATAAACGATTGACAGAAGAGGTAAATAAAGAGATAAAAGATTGAAAGAAGAGGTAGAGGAGAAAGAGGAATGGTGTGAGTAATGCCTCTTCGTGGAGGTCGGGGGTCTGGGAGGGTGTCGACACGACACGCCTCAGCAACCCGCCAAATTGACGCAACACCTGAGGGGGTTGAGGTTTGGTTGTTTTCTTTTTGTGGGTTTTTTTTTTCTATGCCAATAATTTCGGGTGTCTACCCTTCACCTTGGTGAACCCAGATCATGTTGTACGGTTTGTGGTGTGAAGTTTGTGATGTAAGATGTGTGGTATGATGTGATGTTTGTGATGTGATGTGATGTTTGTGATGTGATGTTTGTGACTTGATTTAATGTTTGTGGTGTAAGATATGTGGTATGACGTGATGTTTGTGATGTGATGCGATGTTTGTGATTTAAGATTTGGGGTATGATGTGATGTTTGTGATGTGATGTGATGTTTGTGATTTAAGATTTGGGGTATTATGTGATGTTTGTGATGCGATGTTTGCGGTGTGAAGTTTGTGATGTAAGTAGTGTGGTGTGATGTTTGTAATGTGACATTTGTGATGTGATGTTTGTGGTGTGATGTTTGTGGTGTGATGTTTGTGGTGTGATGTTTGTGGTGTGATGTTTGTCATTAAGGTTTGTGGTGTGATGTTTGTGGTGTGATGTTTGTCAGTAAGGTTTGTGGTGTGATGTTTGTGGTGTGATGTTTGTCATTAAGGTTTGTGGTGTGATGTGTGTCATTAAGGTTTGTGGTGCGACTTTTGTAGAGCATGGTTTGTCCCCCACCCTTTCCAATTCCAAGTTTATCCTTCTAATGTCAAAGCGGCTTCAGCAAAATGTTCGTCCTTTGAAACTTGACAGGCTTTCAATCTTCCAGAGACCTGCTCAATAGGAAACAAACAACCCAAAAATTATCATATTTTAAAAGTTTAACCCCATTCCCCAAAAAACAAAACAAAACAAACAACAACCAAACACAAAAAGCAAGGGAAAAATAATGGCCCCATTAAAAACAGGAGCAAAAACCGCGGAGAGAGCCATGAGAAAGAAGCAGAGATGAGAATATAGCGTCATCCGTCATGTCTGACTTGTGTAATAGCACGGATTATTGAGAGCTAATGGGGGAGAGGAGAGGGAGGAACGGAGAGAGAGAGGGAGGAGAGGGGGGATAGTGAGAGAGGAGGTGGTGGAGAGTGGGGGAGGGAGG
>NW_004797658.1:606655-607855 GCF_000002075.1 Aplysia californica
CACACACACACACACACACACTCACACATACACACACACACACACACACACACACACACACACACACACACACACACACACACATACACACATTGGTAGACTCGAAACAACTCTTTATCTTTTTATCTCACACAAAACCGGCGCCTGTGGTGTAGCGGTTAGGCCTTTCGCCGTCCCACGAAAGAGACCAAAGTTCAATTCCCTGATGGGCAGAATTTTGATCCAGAATCTCAATCTTTCTGCTGAGATTTTGGGAGGTTGAGATCTTGCATCCCTGTCACCCATGATTAGCCATGGTGAGCAGGGCCCATGCTTACTACCTAAATGATCTAAATAGTGTCAATGGGGGCGTAAAAAGTCTTACATTAAAATTTATAAAATATTATTTTTCCTTTGCTCCCTCCTCTGAGCTCCTGACTCTTTCTGCTGCATTCCTACTGCTACTCCTTGGCTCCTTCTTACTGCTCTCTTTCAGCCACACACCTGATCTTAGGGTAGGAAAGATCTACACCTGGCCTTCTCGGACAAGGCAAGTGGCGCACGTTAAAGATCCCTTGGTGGTCCAAAATCGATGAGAGCAGGCTTCGGCCGACACCTGAGCAAAATTCAAAACTTCCAACCAACTGAAAATATTTATTGTGTACCGCGCGCTCATATGACCTTGTGCAGTTGCGAGCGTCGTAAAACACCATAAAAACAACAAACAACAACAACAACAACAACAAACAAGCTCACAGAACACTCAGGCAAAACTGCTCAGCATATTATAATAAGAAGTCCTTCGATTTCTGAAAAGGTTTTTATTTTTGTTCAAACAACTTAAGAATATCAATTGTCAACACAACAAATCTGGAATCTGGACGGGCCTTTTCCAACATCCTATTAATATTAACGTATAGAATCAAGCACTTGTAGTGGAGGCTGAAGTGATCTGTTTGTTGGGAATGTTGGGACGTTATGCTTGGGGATAGGGAAAGAAAGTGAGAGAGGGAGAGAGAGAGGGGGAGAGGGGTAGGGAGGGAGAGAGAGAAGGTGTGGGAGAAGAAAGAAAAGGAGAGGGTGAGTCGGCGGACGAGACAATGAAAGAGAAGTGTTGAAGGGGTTTGGCATGTCTCTAAAATAAATACTCCGTTCCCCCGTGAGTTCCCATCACCGCGGTACAAAAAGGGAACTTGAACGTCGGAGTACAGGTAAAACAGA
>NW_004797658.1:609573-610986 GCF_000002075.1 Aplysia californica
ACAACGACACACAAACACACACACACACACACACACACACACACACACACACACACACACACACATACACACACACACACACACACACGACGTCCATAGATGACGTTACCAGTGCCATAACAGATGGGACGTCCCCGCACGTAGAGGTCATGACCTTGACCTCGTCCTGAGAGGAGGAACTAGAGGAGAAGGCCAGGGCGGGATCAGGCACGTCACTCAAGCTAGAGTCGGCCTCCTGGTGGGCGGGGCTTCCAACGTCTGGCTCCGCCCATCTGAGTAGGGAGAACATGGCAAGAGTATAGATTCCTTTTTGGGCACAGTGGGGTGGGGGAGATGAGTTTGTGTTTGTGTCTGTGTGTTTCTATGTTAATGTATGTGGAAAGAGGGAGGTGGGTGGGTTTGTGTTAGTGTCTGTGTATGTTTCAAATGTTTGTGTATGTGGAAAGAAGGGGGGGGGGTGGAGGGAGTCTAAAGTTGTTGGGTTTTAAAGTGCTAAAGTATAAGCGTGTTTAAGTCTCCGTAGACACAATGTAGATCATTTTGGAGGTGTGGTTCAGTCCCTACTGGTCAGGGTCTATCCGGGTTGAGAAGAATACACCATTCCATGAGAAAGACCGAGATGTTCCAAACAACTTACCGATCAGCGAAATCTTAATTGCGCGTTTTAACCATCATAAAATAATTGCGCGGCAATCTGAAGATTGCGTTAATATTTTACTTTTTTTTTTTTACTCTTTAAAAAAAATACATTTCCATCTTTATTCTTTTACTCACATCAAGGAACGTGCACGTACATTTCAAAAGTGTAAAAATATGATAATGAATAACATATCAAATGGAAGAGCTCACAAGAATGATACAATGCTAGGTATCAAACTCAAAGTTCACAAAGTACATTTAATTTATTCCTTGAGGTGAGTAAAAGAATAAATAAAGATGGAAGTGAATTTAAAAAAAAGATATTTCGAAAAAAAAAAAATTAAATGTACTTTGTGAACTTTGAGTTTGATAACTGGCATTGTATCATTCTTGTGAGCTCTTCCGTTTTATATGTTAATTTTGATTTTTTATTTTAATCTTCATATTTGGGGGGGGGGGGTACCTGTGTGTCTTTGTGTGTATAGAATCGGACAAGGGTACATGTATTGTTGTGAAGTCTGCATTGTAGGTTTCAGCGTTATTCAAGTTTCAGTTTAGGTCTTGTTGTTCACAATTGATTTTAGCGTTTCGAATGGTGTTTTTTTGTGTGAAATGGATGAAGCTTTTTTGTGTGTTTCCAACGTATGTTGGTATTTCTGCGGTGGTGCTAACCAGTTCTGGACATGTTGGATTGTCTTGCTTTGTTGGCGAATTTTAAAATTTTGTTGATTAGGATTTGGATGGATATTTTTACACACACACACACACACACAC
>NW_004797658.1:614115-615547 GCF_000002075.1 Aplysia californica
ACACACACACACACCACAAACACACACACACATACACAAACAGACCTGCTAGCCAGGACGATATTCTGATCCTTCTGACGTCAGCAAACAGGTCAAGCTCCTTGACGTAATGTTCCCGGTCTCTCTCGTAGTTCTCGAACAGGTCCGTGATCTTTTCCTGCGGCCGGACACATAGAGGGGTTCACAAAGATCTACGTCGTCATTATACGTCTACGTTACCATTGGCCAGAAAAAACAGAGACTGTGATAGTACCGATTTGGAAAGAGAAAGGAAACAAACGAGACTGGAACCTACTGAGGAATATCTCTTGTCAGCCATGTGGGTAAAATGTTCTGCCAAGATACTGGAAAAGAGAATGAGACCAATTGTAGAGACTTAACTCAGTGAATCTCAGTTTCGCTTCAGAAAAGGAAGGGGCTGTACTGACCCTATTTTTGCATTAAGGCAGTTGTGTGAGACTGCCATTGCAAATGACGAAGACTTCAATATCATCTTCGTGGATCAGGAAAAGGCGTTCGACTGAGTAATAAGATGCCAACTTTGGGAAGTCTTAGAGGAATATGGCCTAACAGGACAATTGCTGGAGAACATCATGGCACTCTATAAAAACAGCCTGTGTGCAGTAAGATCAACAGAAGGACTCTTGGGCTGGTTCCCCATCAGGTCTGGGGTGAGACAAGGGTGTGTTCTCTCTCCGCTTCTCTTCATTGCTTACATGGATAAGATCACGAAAGCAGCAAATGACATTACTTAACTGAACGAGTTTCTATTTGCTGATGACCAGAGTATATTAAATACAGATGAAGAGGAGTTACAAAAACACACCAAAAAACTAAATGAGGAACGTTAACACCTGAATCTCCATCTCAAAAACAGAAGTTATGAAGGTCAGCAAAAACCCAGGGGAAACTCAACAACCATATTGACGGAACACAGCTCCAACAAGTAGAGGAATTTAAATATTTGGGAAGCATCTTCACACAAGATGGGCGTATGGACAAAGAAATAGAAACAAGAACTGTGAAGGCAAATGAAATGACCTAGATCTACCAGCTAGCACCCCCTGCTCAGTCAAAAGAACATCCCTACCGAAGTGAAATCCCAGCTCATCAATAGCATCTTAATACCAACATTAACATACCAGTGCCAAACATTGGTCTCTAAACGAGGCACAAGAAAGGTGTTCTTTCGTCATAATTTGTGCTCTTCTACGTCACTATGTGTGTTCTGCGCCATCAATGATATCCTATGTTACAGTGATATCCTATGTTATCAGTCGGATTCTACGTCACCATTGATATTCTATGTCATCATTGATGTTTTACGTCATTAATGGTATTCCACGTCATTATAGTGGTGTTCTACACCAAATATGCTCTCTCTCTCTCTCTCTCTCTCTCTCTCTCTCTCTCTCTCTCTCTCTCTCTCTAG
>NW_004797658.1:616524-618644 GCF_000002075.1 Aplysia californica
AGAGAGAGAGACAGACAGACAGACAGACAGACAGACAGACAGACAGACAGACAGACAGACAGACAGACAGACAGACAGACAGTAACTTTAAAGCAACTAGCACTCTCCATAGTGGTACATTTCTCCATCTCGGTAAGAGAGTGAGAGAGAGACACAGACAGACAGACAAACAGATAGACAGACAAACAGACAGACAGACAGACAGACAGACAGACAGACAGACAGACAGACAGACAGACAGAGCAGCACCTTTAAAGCACCTGGCACTCTCCATGGTGGTATATTTCTCCGTACTGGTAAACGTCTCCTCCAGCTTCCTCTCCAGGGCGTTGTAGCCAATCCGGCAGTTCAGCTCGTGACCTCTCTCGATCAGCTCGTCTGAAACACGATCACGTGATGAGCTCAGCTGGTAACACGGTCACGTGATCAACTCCACTGTTAAATTAATCATGGTCATTGATCTTGGTTGATGGATGCACTACAGGGGTTTTTTCTATTCTTTTCCTCCGAGCAAATTTTAATGTGTTGCGTTCTTATCTTTCCTTTTTCTTTTGTTTGAACGTCAGTTTTTAACAGACCTCTTACGAATACCCCAATATAATACCTGCTACTGTACTGTCTTCCTACTTAGCTCATCTCGACACTTGTCTTGGCCCCATAGAATAGGCTAACACTAACAAAGTCACCTTAACAGAGACTGTGTCCTCCATTTAGGAACTTCACGGTGACATTTAGAGATGGTTCCAGTGAAGAACGGGATAGAGGGTGCCCACGTCCCTCGTGACTCATTGGAGCAGAGGAAGATAGGACTAACGCTAACTTTACTTAATTGAACGCAATTTCACATCATCACCCATCATCGCCATTATTTCTAAAATCAACATTGCTCTCAGATCAATGAATTACATCCACAATCCTTGAATCTCTCTCTGTAACTGCTACTTGTCATAGTTAGTGTGCACGCAATACATTATTGGACACTATCATAATACGTACCTTTTTCTACTAATCAGATGGCGTCAATCTCATATAAATGGGCAAGGGATTTTTTAAAAAGCAATACCTCTAATATTCGGAGCTTAAACGACATATCATTACGTGTTGCAAGTACCGTAAAACACTTGATAAACGCAGTCACATGGTAAGCTCAGTTGCTAAACATGGTTACGTGGTAAGCAGAGTTAGTAAACATGGCCGCGTGGTAAGCTCAGTAAACACGTTCACGTGGTAAGCTCAGGTAGTAAACACGAACACGTGGTCAGCTCATTTAGTAAACACGGTCACGTGGTCAGCTCATTTAGTAAACACGGTCATGTGGTAAGCACAGTTAGTAAACATGGTCACGTGGACAGCTCAGTGTTAGTAAACACGGTCTCGTGGGGAGCTCAGCTAGTATCATAATAGGCTGCGGTACATAAAAAATCATTTGCAACTGGAGTTCTTTCCGTGGATTACCTTGCGTGTCCTAAGTGTTTGCGGTTGTGTGTGTGTGTGTGTGTGTGTGTGTGTGTGTGTGTGTGTGTGTGTGTGTGTGTGTGTGTGTGTGTGTGTGTGTGTGTGTGTATGTGCACACGCGCACATGCGTGCGTGCACGTCTATACATGTGTGAATTCATGTTAAATTTCATGAATATGTGTACATTTAGTTATTCCTACGAGTCTGAGTAAGTGTATTATTTTGCGGGCTCGTGTGTCTGAATAGATCCGTCCCTTTGACATGACTTTGCAAAACATCCTAACAGTCTAAGTATTACTCGAAATCACCAAGAATCCGTTAATGTAATACGATAGGCCACGCAACAACAAAAAAAAAAAAAGAAAAGAAAAGAAATTTTAAAAAAGAAAAAAATACTAGTAAGTCATTCCTAATATAGGAAGATGAGAAACTTCAACTAGGAGGCCCCGCCTCTTAAATAACCTAGTAGTGTTGATAGGGGCGTTAAACCCATACCATTTCACCATGTATTTTCACAGACACCAGCACGTTTTCTATATCAAAGTGCCACGATAATTGGTGGAGATGACATAAATATGTATGTCGACCTAGCTTTTTAAGAAACCATTCAAATGATGACGACAGAGATAGATAAATAGGTAAATAATAATGAAAATAGTAATAAC
>NW_004797658.1:619826-621375 GCF_000002075.1 Aplysia californica
TGTCTGTCTGTCTGTCTGTCTGTTTGTCTGTCTGTCTGTCTGTCTGTTTGTCTGTCTGTCTGTCTGTCTGTTTGTCTGTCTGTCTGTCTGTCTGTCTGTCTGTCTCTCTATCTCTCTCTGTCTGTCTCTCTCTCTGTCTCTCTCATCTTTCTCTATACCCCTTTCTCTCTCTGTCTTCCTCTCTATCTGCCTCTTTATTTTTCTCTCATCCACCCTCTCTCTCTCTCCCCTCTCTCCCCACCCTCTTTCCTCAGTTTATTTTATCTCTCTCACTCTTTGTCTACCCTTTCTCCCCTCATCTCTCTCTCTCTCTCCCTCTCTCTCTCTCTCTCTCTCTCTCTCTCTCTCTCTCTCTCACACACACACACACACACACAACATACCTCCCAAACTCCGCCCTTGAGCAGCTCCAGCTCCTCCCCCTCCTGGCCCCGCCCCTCGGCCTGCTGCACCAGCTCCTGTAGGTCCTCACACAGATGTCCCAGGGCTCGCAGCAGGTGCTGGTGGAAGGGACAGTCCAGGCTGTCCAGCTGGTGCAGCTCTAGCGTCTCCTCCACCTCCTCCATGGATGTGGGTTCCACTTTCAAATTAGATAGTATGTTGTTTTTGCTTTTGTTTTGTTTTTTGTTTTTTTACCGTAGGACGGATGTTTTTTTGGGGTTTTGTTTGGGTTTTTCCTTAGACGTTTATCGTTCGTTTTTTTCCAGGACGTTTACTATTCTGTTTGGGTTTTTTCCAGGACATTTATTGCGTTGTTTTTGTTTGTTTTTCCAATGACGTTTATTATTTTGTTACGTTTCTTCAAGGACGTTTATTGTTTTGTTTGGGAATTCTTCCAAGGACGTTAAACTTTATTCTTTAACTGTTGTTTTTTTCAAGGGTGTTTATTATTTTGCTTTTTATCTTGTTTTTCAATTACGTTTATTGTTTTGTTTGTGGTTTTTCTCACTGGACTTTAATTGTTTTGTGGATTTTTGTTGTTCGAGGAAGCTTTCCCCAAGAAGTGTATCTCAGTGGCAGGAGGAGTGATAACGACCTGTGACGAAGACAGCACTGAGTACTGAGTGAGTCAACGAGAGAGCGTGCCTTGGTCTGTGGAGTTTGATACAACAGTACTGCAAGACATCTTCTTATCGGTGAACGATCTCTTGTGTTGAAAAAAAATGGGTGGCTGACGGGTGCTCTGATGAAGTTTGCTCATTTTTTCTTATCAAACATCTATGGTCTTTATCTTTCTTCCTTATTTTATTTGCATGTTACTCTCTAGTTACACCTCTGTTTTTAGTTTTAGTAGAGGTTTTACGGCGCTCGCAACTGCATAAGGTCATGCGAGCGCCAAGGTAGAGGTTTTACGGCGCTTGCAACTGCAAAAGGTCATATGAGCGCCAGAAGATTAGAGGTGTTATAAGAGAGCAACAAACATAAAAACGAAGAAGGGGAGATAAAGACGATAGATGTTCGATAGGAAAGAAGAGGCAAACTAAACCACACCAGAGCACTCGCCAACCACCCACGTTACACCTCTAATCTTTGGTATTGACACTTATAC
>NW_004797658.1:621569-625806 GCF_000002075.1 Aplysia californica
GGGGGGGGTAGTGTTGTGAAAAGTATAATTTTAGACTGAGGCCGTTCAGTATGAAATTTTGGGTCGTTCTGATTGATCGACGGACACTGGTCAGAGCAGAATCCTTTGATTACTCTGTTGTGTTTATAGTAGAGAATAAAATGGTATGGCTACCTAATACGTATGTCAACTAGCCAACCAGCCTCGAAAGCCTTTAACACCAAGCACTGAGGCTATAAAGGAAGAGGAAGGCCACGCAAAAGGTGGGTTGAGAATGTCAAGGAAACCCTGAGAAATTATAAAATCCCAATTTCCGAAAGAGCTGTGGAGCTGCCAGCTGGCCTACCATAGAAAACTGCGTCTCCCTTGACGTTTAACGGCAACAGAGGATGAACAAGTAAAGTAAAATAAGTAAGTTGACCCGTGTGTGAGTGTGTGTGTGTGTGTGTGTGTGTGTGTGTGTGTGTGTGTGTGTGTGTGTGTTTGTTTGTTGTTTTTTGCCTGAACTCTGTAGATAACACAACACAAATCCAACAGAAAGTACAAAGCCAAAACTACGTGCTGCTAAATCCAACCTTCAAAGAAGAACCAGAGAGTGCGCCAATCAGTACTGGGACAAATTAAGCTCAGAAATCCAACAGGCAAGCGATACAGGTAATTTCAGGAAAATGTATGAAAACATCAGAGTTGCTATTGGACCCACAGCAAGGAAAGTGGCACCTCTAAAGTCAGCGACAGGTGAACAGCTGACAGACAAGAAGGAACAAATGGAAAGATTGGTGGAACATTATTCAGACTTATACTCAGAGGAGCGACATGTCGATAAACAGCTACATGAGGCCATTCCTCAGCTTTCCGAAATGTCAGAACTTGATACAACACGAACAGAAAAAGAACTCTCTTCTGCAATCGATGAACTCGCTTGCAGTAAAGCAGCAGGAAATGACAACATGCCTGCTGAAGTGCAGAAAGAGAGCAAAGAGACCCTCCTCAAATATCTCTTCAAGCTTGTTGGATGAAAGCACAAATTCCACATGACGTGAGAGATGCCACAATCACCACGCTCTACAAAAAAAGGGGACAAAGGAGATTGCAACAACTATAGAGGTATCTCACTTCTAAGCGTCACTGGAAAAGCTTTCGCTAGGATCATCCTGAAGCGACTTCAGAAACTAGCAGAAACGAGTCCCACAAGAGAGCCAATGCGGTTTCAGATCAAACCGCTCAACAATAGACATGATATTTTCTATTCGTCAGCTTCAAGAAAAATGAAGGGAGCAACAACTGCCATTACATACTGCGTTCGTCGATCTGACAAAGGCTTTTGATACAGTCAGTAGATCAGGACTCTACATGGTTCTTTGAAAAATTGGCCGTCCCCCAATACTGCTACAGCTCATCATCTCATTCCACGAAGATATGAAGGCCACCATTCAGTTTGACGGTTCAATATCATACAGCTTCAATATCAATATCGGAATAAAGCAAGGTTGTGTCTTAGCACCAACCCTTTTTAGCACTTATCTTGCTGTCTTACTGCAACACGCATTCAAAGAGTCACCAGGAGACGTCTTCCTCCAATGGAGAACTGATGGGTCGCTTTTCAATCTTGCTCGACTCAATGCCAAGAAAAAGATCAACAAAACAAGAGTA
The DNA here is from genome assembly GCF_000002075.1 of Aplysia californica. Classification (NCBI taxonomy): domain Eukaryota; kingdom Metazoa; phylum Mollusca; class Gastropoda; order Aplysiida; family Aplysiidae; genus Aplysia; species Aplysia californica. The sequence goes on from NW_004797658.1 coordinate 623,202, forward strand.
CGAGACCTTCTCTTCGCTGATGATGCTGCTCTTGTTGCTCACAGTGAATCAACACTACAAACAATGATGGACCGCCTATCAACAGCATGCAAGGTCTTTAGCTAAGTCAGCAGTGTTAAGAAAACAGTCATTCTTACCCAAGAAGGTGCAGAGCAGAGGCATATATGGCTGAACGACAAGGAACTTGAGACAGTGGACAAGTTCTGTTACCTGGGGTCTACCATCAGCTTTACTACATCACTAGATTACGAGATCAATATCAGGATAGGGAAAGCAGCAACACCTTTTGGGAGGCTGACAAACGAGCATGGGAAAACAAACGATTAACCATCAAAACAAAGATCAAGATTTACGAAGCATGTGTCCTCAGCACACTCCTTTACGGATCGGAAACATGGATCTTGTACAGCAGACAAGAAAAGCACCTCGACATTTTCCATCTCAAATGCTGCGCAAGATCTTTGGCATTTCGTGGCATGACAAGGTTACAAATGTAGAAGTGTTGACACGGGCAAACCTCCAGAGCATGACAACTATCCTGTGTTTAAAAAGATTGAGATGGCTGGGCCATGTCAAAAGAATGGACGACAACCGGATTCCGAAGCAACTTCTCTATGGAGAGCTTGCCCAGGGAAAGAAACCAAGAGGAAGACCAAAACTGAGGTACAAAGACACCTGCAAAAACAGCTTTTCTAAGCTTGGAGTAGATGTTAGCATCTGAGAAGAAATAGCTGAGGACAGGAAAACAGAGGAAAATGATAAAGGAAAGAATTATAACGCTAGAAGAGAGCAGCCTTAGAAACAATCAGGCTGAGAAGTGCCAACGACAAAAGGAAAACAGCTAAAATACAGAGCTTCGATCTACGACACTGACATACAAGCACTGCGACAGAATCTGCGCTTCAAACATAGGAACAATTAGCCATGAAAGAAGCTGCATGAAGACAACCTTGAGACCATCTTAAGCTAAATTGACCGTCTGCATAGACGAAAAGAGCCATACAAGCAGAGAGGGCCTACCTTTGCTGTAGAAATACCTTCACCTTTCTTGACGGCCGGAACAGTCGGAAATTGCAAACTTGTTTTATGATCTAGATCTAGGGGATCTAGTGCGGAGCCACCACTGCCGTTATTCTCCGTTATCTGCCGTCTGTCTTTTTGTGATGAACAGACGACAAGTGTGAGCAAGACAGGAAGGACGTTCTACAAAGGCACTTCCGGTTGTGCGAGTGAGCGTTCGTCACGGTGCGTGCGGAAATGACGTCAGAAAACTGAACGTGATGCGCACATCCTGAGACCATAAAAAGGGGAGGGGTTTTTTTTTCGTAAGAGTTTTACAGCACTTGCAACCCAACAAGGTCATTATTGTAAGTGCCGAAGATTAGAGGTGTTACAGGGGAGTAACAAATACAAAAAAGAAGGAGGGGAGATAAGACGATAGATGTTTGATAGGAAAGAAGGAGCAAACCACACAAGGGCACCCGCCAACCGCCCACGGAAGGGTTCTAAGGCACTTACAACATAATTAGGTCGTATAATAAGTGTCGAAGATTAGAGGTGTTACTAAAGAATAACACGCAAAGAAAGGAAGAAGGAGAGATAAAGATGATAGATGTTTGATTTTGATAGGAAAGAAGGAAGGAGCAAACCACACAAGAGCACCCGCCAACCACCCTGGTTTGAAACCTCAACGAGGCCGTCAGTCGGGAACTTGGTCGTTACGGGAATCATCAAACGTCAAGGCTTCCTGTTTACTTGGCTCGGACCTATCGGAAATGGATGTTAAATTCAGAGGTCCTTCCTGTTTGACATTTTAAAATATAGTATTATCATAAAGCTTTCTCCAACCGAGTTAACAGAAACTAAGTGCTTTTTCTTCCCACTTACAGAGAGTTTACAGCATCAATAATAACAAGTAGGAAAACCACACACACACTTTTTTTATACAAAGAGTTTTATTAGAAAAATATTGGGGGTACGGTACACGCATCAAAGCAAGAACATACAAGTTGTGTTGATCTTATAGTTGAGGGGGTTGGGGGTGGGGGGAGCGAGGCAGGTATTGGAAACGACAATCGACGACGACAACAATTTCGAAAACAACAACAACATGAAAAACAACATCACATTCACCTCCAAAACATCCCCTGGCAACTGGTTACACATTGAGACAGTCAACACGTCAATGAATGCAACTCCATTCCCACAATATCCTATAGGCGTCTTCGATTGGCATGGCGGTTAGGCCCTCCAATGTTGTTCGTGGGAGACCAGAGTTCGATTCCAGAGTGGGGGGACTTTTTATCGAGTATCTCGGTCATTTTGCTGAGATGCCGCATAACTTTCAGCCCAGGTTTTTCCCCCGACAGGCATGGTCGAAGCCTGCCTCCTAAATGATCTAAACCGTGTCGATGGGGGCGTAAAAATACTTAATTTACATTCTTTATTCACAGACCATTTCACCTATAAGATACCATGCATCCCCAAAGGCATCGAAAGACCAAAATTGTCTGTGTGAGGTGTGTTAGTGTATGAGTGTGAGGTGTGTTAGTGTATGAGTGTGAGGTGTGTTAGTGTATGAGTGTGAGGTGTGTTAGTGTATGAG
>NW_004797658.1:626333-670821 GCF_000002075.1 Aplysia californica
CAGACAGACAGAGAGACAGACAGAGAGAGAGAGACAGAGACAGAGAGAAAGTTTTAGTTAGGGTCTAACGGCACTTGCAGCTCAAATAGGTTATAATATAAAAGCTGGAGATAATATAGTTTTTTAAATAGTAGAGCGTTTTACGGCGCTCGCAAATGCAAAAGGTCATATGAGCGCCAAGGGGTGGGTGTCAACAGAAAAGTCTTTGCAGGGAATCAGACTTAGACTGCTCACCTCTCTACCTTCAACAGCACAAGGTCTGCTTCGACTATCAAGGTATCCCAGAAATAGCAGGTCACAAGAGTGTGACAAACATACAAAGTAGAGGAAAATGTCAATAGTAAGGATCAGGAAAGAAAAAGCAGCAGTTCCCTGTTGTAGATCAGGCACAGTTATGAGCGTGAAATGAGTCAGCCCATTTACAATTCTACTATGCTTGAACAAGAAATGTCCCCCCTTTGGGAATGGCCTAAAGACACGAGGGGTAGCTGGAGATTAGAGGTGTTACACAAGAAAGTCACATACAAATAAAAGAAAAGAGGATAAATCAGGATGATAAATGTTTGACAGGAAAGAAAGAGCAAACCACAGCAGAGCACCTGCCAACCACTCACAACGAGACAATTGTAGGCTGTCATACACAGAGTCAGAAAGTGTCTTCTTAAACCACACACAAACACACACACACATAATACAAGGACACACACAAAATACACACGTGCGCACACACACATAATACACACGCGCACACACACACACGCTCACACACACACATTCCGGAAGGTGGGGGGCATAGCAGGCTTGATTACTTTTGGTTGGTCAGAGACTGGTACAAATAAACACACACACACACACGGTATGCCCATACTCACATAGCACTGCACATACAAACACAGCACACTTAGCACACACGCACGCACATATAAATAAACACAGACACATTCCCTCCTCCCCCTCCCCACAGACACACACAAAAAAAATCCTACATGTGAGACAACTTCCCACCCGCTAGCAGTTTAGTGGATGGTTACACAAAGGCATTTTTGTGTGAAGAACAAACATAGCACACCAACACTTTAAAAAATATTAGCTCATCAACACAAACATAGCACATGAACACGGCACATCACAAACATAGCACATGATGAACACTTCACAAACATAGAACCCACATGAACACTTCACAAACATAGCACACCAAAAGATCACAAACATAGCACATAACATTTCACAAACATAGCACACAGCACATCACAAACATAGCACACAACACAAAACATCGCAAACATAGCACACCAACACATCACATCACAAACACATTTCAGCATGACCACCGGAACACACATACACAAACACAGACATGTAGGCTACTCGCACGGGTTAGTACAATACATGTGAATATGGACACATCAAGAAAATGTGGATACATATGGACATACAAAAAGCATAATGTACATCCCAAAAAAAAATGAAAGCACTTTCGTTGTGGAATAATCAAGAAAACAACAATAACAGATTTTTGTGAGACTTTCTAGATGCAGCCAGACAGGAATGACCACTCAGTCTAACAGAGTGACCACACACACACTCCACACATACATAGACACATTCAAAAATACACACAGATAACACAGTCGCCACCAGAACCATCAGTGACAGTCGTCGGGTCATTTCGCCATAAACAAATTATACACATAAAGACACCTGTTCTTCTTTTCTTTTTTTTTTTTCGGAAGACAGTGAGCTGACAGACAAAAAGAAGACACAACAGTTATCTGACAGACCGACAGACAACAAAACAGTTAACTGACAGACAGAGCACAGTGAGATGGCACAGAGCTGAAGTCCTTCCTGCTACAAACAGAAGTAGAACAATCATCAATGGAACATGTGCCCCAGGGTCAAGTAAGTAGGTCACACAGCGAAGTCACATATGGGCACAGGATACATAATATAGAGGTCAATGACAAATACTGGGGTATAACAACAAATCTGAGGGTGGAGGGTGGGTGTTGAAATTCCTCAGCCCTCCAGATCCCACACAGCCGGTCTTAGCAACAACTGACAAAAAAAATTTACACCCCATTCGTATGATATTAGCAACAAACAAAATTTACACCTCACCTATCCTATCTTAGCAACGACTGAAAGACAAACAACATTTAGCTTTAGGTGTATTCTTGCACAGTAATAAAACATGTTCTTTTACAACTTCAAGAACTATAAAAAGATAAGCATTGTAGTAACAGGTTACAAACAGCAGAATTTCCCCACAACGTCATGGGAGAATAAATAATGACAAAAGGGGAAATTGGGACAGGAGCAGACGATCTGCTATTTACAAATGCTCTTTGAATAGTGATAAAAAAGGGGTGGGGCAGGGGCAGTTATTCTGCTAATTAATGTCAAAATGTCCCCGGCATTCGACATTGTCTTGTGTCAAAAGTTCAGGTTTTCAGGAGAAACAAAAGATTTTTATTTTGTTAAAAAAAACTTTTTAAATACAAAACCTTAAATTCATACAAATCGGTGATTACTTTAAGAAGAATGAGACTAGGACCAGTCAAGGTGCCTCTTCAAACTCAACAATACAATTGACTTTCATTTGTTTCAAAATTTTGACAAACTACAAGGTTCAATGGCGGTGACAAAATCCTCTTAAACAATGATAAAAGAGGTGGGGCAGGGACAGATAATCTGCTATTTACAATTACTTGTGGAATAGTGAGCAAAAGACATGAGACAAGTTGGCAGACAGCAGTAGATAGAAGAGATACAGAGAGAGGATTCTTAAGGCACCCTCTCTCACTTCCTTCACATACACAGCTACATGGGATCACCATCTAAGGCGCATTCATTAGGCTCTTTATCTTTGCATGCAGAACTAGTGAGTTCCAGTCATGAGAGGGGAAAATACAGTGTCGTTTACTTAAACAGAACATGATTAATCAGAAAACAGCGGTAAACAGAAAGAAAACAAGCACCCCTCCATATTTTTTCCCCTTCTATTTGAGCAACCTCTTTAAACCGAAAACCTGGCTATGCCAATGAAAATCCAGCAGTCTTGCAAATATCCATATAAGTGGACTCCACTGTATTCTATGACTCTACTAGGATGTTGTATCCCATGAAGAGAGATAGTTACAGTTGTCATCTATGTAGATGGATGAAAGGAAAGTCAAAGTAGGCAAGGCTCATCAGGACACCGGAACACCTCCCAGCATCAGCATAAGGCACAACAAAGAGAAGAGACAACCAGAGCATGTCTTTACATATTGTCGCCATCTTTCAACATTGTCCTACGTCAAAATAGAAATTAAAAAATTAATACCAAACGTCTTGTAAAGTTTGAGGAGGAGCATCAATTGGTCCTAGTTTCATTCCTAGTCTTAAAATAGCACTGGATTGAGGCGAATTTAAATTAAACGATTTGTATTAAGATCACAACCCCCCCCCCCACCCCCCAGTTGTTTTGCTTCTCCTAAAAACCTTGTATTATGACATATGACAATGATGAAAGGCAGCGATGATATATTTAGCCAATGAAATTCCTGTCACAGACCACCTGTGCATATCGTTTTATATACACAATCAATCATATCCCTCTTGCTAACAAATCAGTACATTGAAAGGCATAAAATTATCATTCAGTTTTTAAATGACAATTGATAAAACCTTGTACATATAACAGAAATCAGAAGTGTAAGTTTTGTACATTCAACAGAACTGAGAAATGTAAGAAGTGGTTACTCATGGTCAGGCTTAACTCTAGACACAACCCAGCCTTTTCTTTTCACCCAGATCCAGGGAAAAAAATTAATCCTGTCCGCAAAAAAATGGGACAACTAAAATTTTCCAGCACCTGATTTTTTTACTCTGTTGCAAAGCAGGATAAAATATGCCATGTCTATAAATTTGCAGATCAAATTTTTTTTGTAGATTTAAAAGTCTGTTTTCAGTTATGCCAGTTTCAGTTGACATGGCCTGTGATAGTTTTACGAAACAGTTTACACGGCCATTTCAAGAAAAGTGACAGACGTAATGCAGAGATGATGACCCACTGAAAAAACTGTAAGCAGTGATAGAGCCATAGTACCGTTACACAATTTGATTGTTAGATGCAATCTTCCTCAAACAAAAAACCAACACCCCCTCCCAAATAACCTCAGAGAACGAGAATGGCATTCGCATTGATTAGATTTTTTTTCAGCAGTAAATCACCTCTGTGTACCCAATCACTGCTGTTCTAATACATCAACTGTAAGGAAAATAGTATTCTTGAAGACCTCATATTCTGTCAAAGGTATTCTAAGCCCTTACAGATAGTCAGAAATACACCAAGGTCCTCAAACTTAGTCAAAAGTATACCCAAGCAGTGCTGCCACCAACTGAAGCGGAAAAGTATGGAACATTTTGCTGGGGGTCTGGGGCCCCCATCAGGTTCCTTGAAATTTAGTGCTCTTAGAGGATAAAAATGGCATTTGGAAGCCTGCTTGAAGAGATTGCCTACAACCTATAACATTTATTTGTTCGCCAATATTTTACCTTGTTTGATTTTTTCACCTACATTATCTTTCCATTGCTGGCAATCTTTAAAAGCAGGTTCCTCTTCCATTGCAACTATAATTCAATTAATTTGTCATTGCAAAATAGATTAAAGGCAAACCAAGGAATAATGAATAGATATGCACCTTCACAATACAGTTACCCAGTGAGTACCCTAATTTTCCACAATTTTCACTTCTGAATGTAGCATGTAACAACCTCGGAACACCACTTCGAATTATTCTTCATTTTAGTAGTTTTAGCACAAATTTTTTCACTGCGGCCCTTACAGTAGTCTCCGCCTAAACGCACGCCATACAAAAGCACGCTCCGCTCAAACACACGCTTTCGTCATCTGAGAGGTTTTTTACTATATAATTTAGATGTACAAACGCACGGTCACTCCCTCTAAACGCACGCTCCCATCCGCGAAATACGCAGACAAGTTAAGCTTGGCAAGGGGAAATTTTAACGACAACCTGCACAGCCTGCATACGGCAAGCCTAGAATTTACTAGAAAACCGGATATTTGGTGAGAGTGCCCCTCACGCCGGACAAAGAGAGTGATAGACAGCGTACGGTTTACACACCCTACTTTCCACTGACGCATAGGTCTCGGTCTAGGGCTGGTCGGTTAAATGTTGGGGGGGATTCGGGGTGGGGGGACTGAAATGTTTTTTGATTGGTCACTGGAAATGTATCTTTGAGAGAAGGTTTCTGACTTGTGTTTGAGTTTGAGTGACTGCGTGTAATGTTTAGTTAGACCTAGGAGTGATGTGCGAAATGCGTAAATGCCGTAAAAACTAGACAGGCCTCTATAGGAGTGAAGATTAGCCTAGTAAGCCTAATAAGCTGAGTTCAAAGAACTTATAACGTACTAGTTCAATGAATCACAAGACAAAATGTTTCTCGAGGATGATTCTGCATGAATTTACGGTCGGGGGCGGTCGCTTGGAAAGCCACGTGGCTGGTCCGTCGTCTCTATGACTATCACCAACAGTTTCCTCATAGGCTATCTGTTCCCGATGTTTATAGTGAGCATATTCATTACTTTGAGTTTGCCCCCCCCCCCCCCCATTCAACGCCTTTGTATTCTTAACCCCTGCCGAGGAATCCTTCACAAAACAGTCACGTGTCATACATTATCTGCCAAAATGACCCCCTCCTCCAAGGGAGATTACCAGAGTAATAAAGAATTGAGATGACTGCGTCCCTTCCTCCCTTCGCTAAGGTTCATGTAAATGCACGCTCCGTGTAAACACATGCTCAGGAGCCCTCCCGAGCACCGTGCGTTTAGGCGGAGACTATTGTATTGCGTTCCTGTGCCGTTACATCTTCGCATTGATAATTTCTCTAGATCTAGACAATAAATTTGCAAGCAAGTTTCTTTCTGACAGTAATTTTCTGCCTAAGATCACAAGTCAATTTACTTGATCAACGCGTATATTTTCCAGCCGCAGCAACAGTCCGAAGATAGACAGACAGAATGAGTGAATGATAGAAAGGAGGAAATTGTCACAAAAAGTTTACCAGATTTCGATCAATCTCCAGGTAAAAATGTACTGCCTACCAACCCGCAATGAACGCATGGGGCATAGCAGAATAATGGCCGGTTGCAGGAAATGCGCAATCTGGCAGGTCTCTATAACACTGATTTATTGTCGAGACAATTACCGTAAATTATACAAGACGGCACGAAGTCGAGCACGGATTTTTTGCTTCAGAATTTCGGTAGATCTACACTGTCACAGTTTTTTACGGAGGGAGTTGATAATGATGGAAAAACAAGTACAGAAAGTACCTTCAGCCCCCAACACCGTAAAAATACGTAAGAGTGGAAGCACTGCCGAGCCCTTAGACTTTGAGAAAAGTAAATAAGCGCCCACATTTTGTCAAAAGTACACCCCCAAATTCTCACATGCCCCTGAATCCTCAGCAGAAATTAAAATAATCCAAAGTAAACCAAGAGGTTTCTCAAATATCCACTATGGGAGAATTTCGTCTCAGTTCTCCGCTCTTTGGTTGCGTTGAACTACATGAAAACCATAAGCAAGTGTCTTATACACACTCAAAACAAACAAACATTTCAGGAATGCAGCAGAGATTTTCTCAGCCAACCATTTGCGAGGAATGAGGAGTGGCAGGCCGAGGGGTAAGGGGCTCGGGCCTAAGGAATAAGAACTGCGGTGTCTGAATCTGTATCCACACCCACACCTGCATCCCCATCATCCTCTTCCTCCTCATCCTCATCTTCCTCCTCATGAGCTACAGCAGCATCCCTGTCGCCCTCGTGGTCAGCCCCCAGGATACACTCAGAGTCCGAGTCCTCAGAGATGACCGTGGCGGTGGCGTCCAGTTTGTCAGCACAGTGGTGGGGAGGGGGGGAGCTCGGCTCCCAGTCCATGGACAGACTTCTGCTGGCAGTATCTTCCTCTTTCTCCTCCTCCTCCTCCAGCTCTAAGAGCGTGCACAACGGTCGTATGGCCTCACCGTGCGTGTCAGCAAGTGCAGGAGCGCTACGGCTGAGCGTGTCATGGAATGAAAGGCTAGGGTTCGAAACACCACCCCCAACAGCAGCAGAAGTCATCTCCATGTCCACAGAAGATCCGTCCCCAGCCCCCAAGTCCAGCAAAGGAACATCATCATCGTCGTCGCCACGGTGACGGACGGAGTCTTCCTCCGGCCAGTCCTCCTCCGAAGTGGAGCTGGAGCAGTCAAGGTAAGGCCAGGGGTTGTTGGCGCAGGGGTCAAGGACGCTGTAGGGGGGTGGGACATTCAAGTCGCCAGCCTCCCCCGCTGCACTGGGGTGCTGACCGCTGTGTGGACTGACCTCTCCTTGGTGAGTAAGCTCTCCAGACACACCCGCCGACTGCCCCCCGGTGCGGCGATGACGTCCGCTGCAGCGTCTGTTCCTGTGTCTCCGGCCCCTTCGCTGATCTCCCCTGTCCTGTGTCTGCGCCGTGGCCTCGTGACCTTCAGCCCCCATCTGACCCTGCGCCAACAGTTCCTGACAGGCCTGGTGGTAGGGTCGCGAGGTCACCATGGCCTCGTTGTATGGAGGGGGCGGGGCCCGACGACGGAACAGCTCGGCCTGTAGCCGGGTGAGGGGCGTCTCAGTGTGGGCGACCGCCTCCAGTTGATGCATGCGGGCCGAGAAGATCTTGCAGATACAGCCCAGCACGATCACCAACAACAGGGCGCACATCGTAGCTCCGACAACCGCTGCCACGATCACACGCGTCGACGGCACTACAGACAAACACACAGCATATCAAAAGTTACTACAGGGAAGGACAAAGGTCAAAACAAGGACAGGCAAATAGCCAAAACTAGGGCATGTCAAAAGTCAAAATGAGGGTCCAACAAGTATGGGGCCCAAAATGTCAAAATCTCTCCATAAATCCTAACCACATACCTGAAGAGCAAACTTCTCCATTACTGTTACCACACACCCGAGAAACAAATCTATCCATGACCATAACCAAAACTAACCACATACCTGAAGAGCAAACTTCTCCATTACCGTTACCACACACCCGAGAAACAAATCTATCCATGACCATAACCAAAACTAACCACATACCTGAAGAAAAAAATCTCTCTCTAACCCTAAACACATACCCGAAGAACAAATTTCTCCCTAACCCTGAGCAAATACCCGAGGAAAAAAACACTCCATTCCATAACCCTAAACCACATACGTCAGGAACAAATCTCACCCTAACCCTAACCCTGAGCACATATCAGAGGAACAAATGTCTCTCTAACCTTAACCCTAAGCACAGACCTGGCCTGAGAAACAAACCTCTCCCTAACCCTAAGCTCATACCTGAGAAACAAACCTCTCCCTAACCCTAAACTCATACCTGAGAGACAAACCTCTCCCTAACCCTAACCCTAAGCTCATACCTGAGAAACAAATCTCTCCCTAACCTTAACCCTAAGACATACCTGAGGAACAAATCTATCCCTAACCATAAAACCCTAAGCCAGGGTCCCTACCAAATCCTTGAAATTTTTTTCAAGACCCAATTCGTGGGAAATATAAGGCCGCTGTGCACCAAGAATGACCCCCGCCGGTAGTTTTGACACCTTATCGGTATGGCGGTAGAACAGCCCCAAAATCGGTATCTACCGGAAAAATTGGTAGATTTAGACAGCCCTGTGTAATGCACAACCTGCATGTTACAAATGTTGCATTATCTATCAGACTATTACGAGTAAATTTCTGAGTGGTAACGAAAGCCAAAGTAGATCTTGATTCTTCGCGATCGAGCCTCGGTGTCACACATACACTTCCGCCTGCCGCCGTAGCCGCCTGTTTGCATGAAACCTACTCTCATAACGGGAAAAGCCGTATGAATATCACAATAGTGACCGGCAAAAATGAACGTAAGGACGTTATTGGATTTGGTTTTCAAATGTTCAAGAACTTTTATGCATTTTTCCAGGTCTTTCCCAAGGCAATTTAGAGATTTCCTCAAATTCCTGGGCATTCCGGGGTCTGTGATTTTTTTCAAATTACCAGGTACTTTCTAGGGCCTGGCAGTCACCCTGTTAATAGCTTATTACACTTAACAATGATATCTCACTTCTGTATTCCTAGCCATAACTTGATTCAATTATGTTTCCTTCGCGCTCATATGACCTTATGCAGTTGCGAGCGTCGTAAAACCCTATACTATACTATATGTTTCCTCTTCATGATTCATCAACCATCCTGTCTACATAGCTACACTTCTAATACTACACAGGCCCTATCCTTTCCTGACTTCCCGACCCATCGCAAAATTCCCGACTTTTTCCTGATTTCCCGACCATGTGGAAACTTTGTAAACACATACCTGAGAAACAAATCTCTCCCTAACCTTAACCCTAAGCACATACCTAAGAAACGAATCTCTCCCTAACCTTAACCCTAAGCACATACCTAAGAAACGAATCTCTCCCTTACCTTAACCCTAAGCACATACCTAAGAAACGAATCTCTCCCTAACCTTAACCCTAAGCACATACCTAAGAAACGAATCTCTCCCTAACCTTAACCCTAAGCACATACCTGAGAAACAAATTTCTCCCTAACCTTAACCCTAAGCACATACCTGAGAAACAAATCTCTCCCTAACCTTAACCCTAAGCACATACCTAAGAAACGAATCTCTCCCTAACCTTAACCCTAAGCACATACCTGAGAAACAAATTTCTCCCTAACCTTAACCCTAAGCACATACCTAAGAAACAAATCTCTCCCTAACCTTAACCCTAAGCACATACCTAAGAAACAAATCTCTCCCTAACCTTAACCCTAAGCACATACCTGAGAAACAAACCTCTCCCTAACCTTAACCCTAAGCACATACCTGAGAAACAAATCTCTCCCTAACCCTAAGCACATACCTGAGAAACAAATCTCTCCCTAACCCTAAGAACATACCTGAGGAACAGTTCTCCTCATCGCTGCCGTCCTGACAGTCGCGGGTGTGGTCACATCGCCACTTCTCAAAAACACAACGTTTGTTCTTGCACAGGAACAGGCCCTTCTCTTTGGAGCACTGCTGGGGAGCTGTGATTGGAGGGGGTGGGATGGTGGGAATGTTGAGAAGGTGTGGGAGGAGATGGAGGGAGGAAAAAGGTAGGAAAAGAGGAAGGGGGAAATAGTGGGGCAGGGCGAAGAGAGGGGAAGGGGGAAGATGCGGGAATGGGGCGGGGTGGAGAAAGAGCAGATGGCTACGTCACAACAAGTGTCAGTGAATGAGCTCAGAAATAAAACATGACATACAGACAGAATCCACAAGGAAAGAGAAAGAAGGAGAGCCTAAAAGTTCTTAGATGCAGACCTAAAAGAGATGAGACATGGCGGAACAGAGCTGGAGACTATAGTCTAGGACAGTCCTACATGGAGAGCTCTTGTTGGAGGCCTAATCTCCAGTACAGGCTGAGACAGGCTGATGATGATGATGACGATGATGATGATGATGATGATGATAATGATGATTATGATGATGATACAGGAGATATTAAGAGAAAAACACACAATTTAGAGAACAACCTGTTTCTCAATATATCTACAAATGTAAGATACACTGTATGGAGAACCATTTATCAGCCAATTAACTACATACAGTCAAATCTGTTTTAATGACCACCTCTCCAAGACAACACCCCCCACCCTCACATCATTTAATGTATGCGATATAAGTATGATGGACAAACAGAAATCATGGTGAGGCAGAAAAATAGTAGAACCTACCAGTAGCACCCTCCAGTCACCAAGATTTAAGACAAAAGACAGGACACATTTTACCTATGAAGTGGATCTCTCTTTTCTTTCCAATTTTCCCTCACAAGATACAATTGTTTATCATTTCATCATAAAGTGACAGTAAAAAGATGTCTACCAATGACGGCGAGCACAGATAAGTAAACCGGTATCTGTGTTGTAGCCGTTAGGCACTTCGCTGTAGCACTTAAGAGACCCGCGTTCAATTCCTTATTAGGGAGAAAATTTGAATTGAGTATATCAGTCTTTTTGCAGGAAGGTTGTATCCCTCTAAGCCCAGTTTGGCCCATGACAGGCAGGGTCGAAAGCCCATTTCCTAAATGATCGTAACAGTGTCGATTGAGGCTTAAAAATCACAACCCCCATTTAATTTCTACAGAGAAGTAAAGGGAAGTGAGTACATACTGCAGTTCATCTCGTCCATGTAGTTGGAGCACTTCTCCTTGCCGTTACAGCGGTCTTCCTCCCTGTAGCAGTAGGTCAAGGTCAAGTTACAGCTGTATTCGTGTTGGGGGCATCCTGAGAACACAACAACACGCTCCGTCATGTCACGGCACAGAACACACGAAAAAGTAATCCTACCACACATGTCAGACCACAGAACAAATTTAGCCCAACACATGTCAGATAAGGTCATTATTTTTGTTTTGTTTGTGTGAAGAAAGAGAAACACATAGACACAATAACAGTCATTTTTAGAGCAAAGAAAAATAGAACAGAAGATGACAAGAAAAGAATATAATTTAGCAATACTTCTTCCTTCCCCCACCTGTTATAAGTAAAGCATTACTCACTGGAACATCCCTCACACCATCTCCCCACCCCCGCTATATGTGTGTGTGTGTGTGTGTGTGTGTGTGTGTGTGTGTGTGTGTGTGTGTGTGTGTGTGTGTGTGCGTGCGTGCGTGTGAGGCAGCGTGGTGAAATCAGGCGCTCGTCAAAATAATCAAAGTGAAGAAAGAAACTGGCATTTTCCCGCAGGTTTGTGCATTTTTATTGAATTTTTCTTTTTTAGGCTCAAACACCTTTCATACCCATTAAAGAACACATTTCTGTGTGAATTTTGCAGATAAACTTAGATTAAAGGCACAAAAAAACTAATTTTTCAGTTTCCACAGACTCTCAAGCTAAGGAAATGACTAATCTTTCGTGGCCATTTTCTTACTTATTTTATCTCTGAAACCAGGTGACCCCTACCTCCTTCATTTGCAAATATCTTCATTTGTATTCATGAAAAATGGAAATTTTTTTCATCCAAAGCAAGACAAATGAACTGAACAAGCTTTGAGATTATACCAATAACTCTACATGCTCAAAAATTGATGAGAGCCTGATTCCACAGCGTCATAACACACACACACACATACATACATATATATATTATATATATAAAATACTCACTGGAACATCCCTTCTCGTCCCCTCCCCTGACTGGACAGTCCCACACACCGTCACAGGACTTTTCCCTGCGGTAACACCTCCGCTCTCCTTGACCACATGGCAGGTGACCGGGCAAACAGTTGACTGTTGCTATGGAAACAGACATCATGGAAGACACAGATGCCTATCATTACTTTAAAAAGACAATTTTTACGTAAAAGACACAAGCTTATGAACAAATGATGAAACACAAAAAGGGTTGTCGTCTGACATAAATAGGGTAAAACAAGCTAGAATGAGATCTAACATACACATCACAAAATACGGGATAGACTGTTGTTTAATATACATACGGCAAAACACAAGATAAACTGTAGTGTAATTACGTATATGTGACAATACACTAGATAGACTGACACCTAAGAGAAACATCCACTTGCATCTATCTCTCAGGACTTGTTAAGACAAAACACTTTCCTTACCAATTTACAAGACATTCTACAAGTACATTAATTAATTTTCGCTAACCTTCAACTTTCCAAAATAGACTTTTTGTTGACCCAACAAGCACAATGTTAAACTAAACACTTTATACTTTCTCCAAATCATCTAAGAGAACCACAAACATGTCCACTGGGTTGGCCCATGGCAGCCAGCAAGGAGGACAGGTTGTATTCAGTTCCAGGACACAAAGCTGTCACTTTTTGCTTAGTTTTAGTAAAAGTTTGTTTGCTTTGCTTGAGTACAGTACAAAGAAGCACATCGACCACAAAAATAGACATTCAGCGTTTGGAAAAAGTAAGACAGACAGACAGGCAGAAACAACAGAGGGAAAGAAAAGAAGTAGAACCTGCCAGTGGCGCCCTCCTACCTCCTGCTTAGTAAGAGTTTTACCGCACTTACATCACAAACAAGTCATATATAGTGCAAAACATATAATAAGTCACTAGACAGCAACAAACAAAAAAAAGAAGAGAGCTAAGGATGTATAGAAGTTTGATAGAAGAGAAGGACCAAACCACACCAGATCCCCAGTCAACCTCCCAGGAACAACATGAACAAAACAAAGGAATAAAAAGTAACAAAATAAGCAGAACAAAAGGAAAACACATAACTACACAAACAGATAAAGGAATACAATGTAACAACACAAACAGAACAAAGGAATACAATGTAACAACACAAACAGAACAAAGGAATACAATGTAACAACACAAACAGAACAAAGGAATAAAATGTAACACTATAAATAGAACAAAGTAATAAAATATAACAACACAAACAGAACAAGGGAACATAAAAGAAGGATCAGCATAATATATAAACAGAAAAGTGAAAGAAAAGAAAGAGGAAGAGAGACAGGCCATGCGATTTGCGAACTCACTTTCTCTGACAAAAGATATGGAGAAGTTGGCCAATTCTGCAGAGCTGCCCAAGTTATGAGGTTGGTAGGTGATCAGCACATTCTCTGACTCAACGGTCAAGTGGTATGGGCACTGACCATTGCCGTAGGTGGCCATGGGAAAGCCGGTCTGTGCCTTGCCCTTGTACACTCTGAGCTGATCGTTCCTATAAAGGTGGCAGTTGTTAAAGGTGAGACGGTAGTAGATGACCGTCCCTGGGGAGTGGGGTGTGTGAAGCAGCCAGGAGCACTGACCACTAGCCAGCAAAGGGAAGGTCAGATCTGTGCTGGTGTTGACCACACCCATGCTGGCCGTAATGAGGAAGTTACAGGTCTTCCTGTGGTCCTGACCTGTCTCCTCTCGCACCGTCGTCCAAGTTATCACTGGCTCTGGGGTGCTCATCAAATTGTCATCTGTGTCAGGCCCTGGGAAACACACATGGACAGCGTAGTAGTGAACACACAGACAAAAGACTGGTGGACAGACAGACAAAAGACAGGTGAACACACTGGCAATGGTCTGGTCTTACATGGGTCAAACAAACACAACAACATTTGACTGACTATAGATTAGTTCAAACAATAATCAAGATATTCACTCATCAAGGGAAACAAATTTCCTGGGGGGTTTCAGGTTTTCTTCAGGGGGGAAGGGGGTGGGGGTGGGGGGGTTGTTCTAAGGTATCAGTTTGAATCTTGCAGAAACAAAAGAAACTAATGGTTGTCTTTGATCTTGATTGAGCATAACTATATACAATGCCTCACACCACAGCTGATTGTTTCAAGTTTCAAACTTGATCCGCAACGGTTGGTTTTTTTTTCTTTTTTTTGTTTAATTCTGCTGTCACCCACAATGCTAGAGCGCAGGAATTCTTTAATTCTTTGCCAAACAGATGTTGGCATTATTCCTGACCTTGCCACAACAAGCTGGCACTGAGCAACCACATGGGCACTGTGCAGAGCGGGTGTCAAAGTCAGACAGCTGCACGTGACATAGTGACGTAGTGGCATAGACTGCCAGTGTTTGATCGTGTTTCTTCATTACACACCTGGAAGGTGAAGATGGGTTTAGTTTGAGTAGCAAAACAAATAATTTTTAAAAAACTGAATCACAGGTGCTGCGAACATATTTTCGAAAAAGTGGAACAAAATAAATCAGAACAATTACGCCAAATTCATAATGACAGGGCAGCTATTAGATTTCACAGCTTGCTCCAGTTTATTTTTGTTTTCATCCATCATCATGGTGTTTTCTCAGCGGAGAAATATTCTTCTTCTTCCTCTCGATCGCATCACACTTGAAGTCTGGTATTTTTCATAAATTGGGCCGTCCTGCTCTGTTCATCTGTCGGCCCTTATAGCTTCTCATGTAACGTCAATGGGGTTGGCCATGTTTCCTGTCTCAGGGCCCTGTGTGTCTTGCAGTGCTGAAGGATGTGTTCAACAGTTTGGTCCGACTCTCCACACTGGCATTTTGGTGATTGTATTAGTTTAAAACATCTGTACATATGTTGTCTCAGTCTTGTGTCCTTAGTCGGAAGATAATCACTTGTTTTTGGCGCGATGGCTTATGGTAGCTATCTGGTGTCTGAGGTGCTTTAAATAGTGTATTTATAATAGTTTTTATTTCTGTGTAGTTAACGCTGTTGTCTGGTTGCTCTTTCTGTGCTCCTAGTTTGGCCATCTTGTCTGCCTGCTCATTTCCTAAGACACCACAGTGTGATGGAATCAACTGCAGCATGATCCTCAGACATGGGATGTCCTCAATTACTTTTCGTAGCCTTGGTAGTTTGCCGGCAGCGATAGCCTGCAGTACTGACATGGCATCTGTTAGGAATACTACTTGGCTTTGGGGGTCTACCACATTCTTGATGATATTTGCTGCATGTATTAGAGCCTTCGTCTCTGCCCTGTAGTCCGTACAATGTCACCCTGTTGGGACTGCCTCTGCTTGTCGTCGTCCATTCGGGAACTGTACGTACACTCCGGCTCCTCCTCTTTTCACAGCATCAGAAGCAGATCCGTCTGTATAGATCCTTATCCATGCTTCTCGTGGGTATCTTTGTTCAAGCATGGACAGGGCGAGGGACTTCTTGCTCAGGTCGCTGAGGTCATCTTCTGTGGTGAACATAGGAATGGACATGAGTATAATTATGTTAGTGTTTTAACTTTTCCCATGATGGTGCCTCTGGGGTGTGATTCAGCATGTTCACTGTGGCTGGTAGATGGTCCTGTAGGGATCTTTGGATTTTTCTGCTTTCTTTGATGAAGTTGGATCTCTGAAGTCTCGTGGTGTTTGATCTGGCTGTTCTTAAGTGCAGTATATGATCCTCCATAGCTGTGGCCCTTGGTGTACTGTATGAGGGCCTTGCTTTCCCATCTCCTCTGCAGGGCCACTATAGATGTTGTTTGTTCCATCTTTTCTATGGGCATTGACCTCATTGCTCCAGTGATAAAAAAAAAAAACAATAACAAAAAACCATAAAGGCACTAAGTTGACTAACAAGCATTCGAGTCAATTAGACAGTTTGGACTTGGCGACTAAAAATCCAGTGTTTTATGCCAGCTGGTGTCTCATAAAAAGATTTCTTTCACTTTAAAATTGTACACCGATGTAGAGTAGTATTGGATCAAGGAGGCTGGTTGCGGTCCCATTTGCACTTAGTGCCCCTGTAGTGTTTCTTATTTAGAGATCTAAACTGAATTAAAATTATAGTCTAGGCTATCTAATCTAGATCTAAAATCTAGATATCTAAATATGTGTAGATCTAGATTATATCTAGAGATAGATTATCTAGATCTAGATCAAGATTCACTTCCACAGCCGTCATGTAAACAAACGGGACCGCAATTGTACAGTAGAGCCGCGGGCCGCAATTTCTGTCGCATCAAACGCAAAGTGCAGAAAGCGACTAGTTCAATTTTCTAATGAACTTTTCAAGTCGCACACCTGCTGCTTCTTTCTCATTCCAGCTCCTTTTATTTTTGTATTTTGCATCAATTTCTCTCGAATTTCCGCCATTTTCAATGACAACTCGGCGCGCCAACGTCCCGATGCCCGATCGACACTGTGTTGCTCCACAACAATAAACAATGTGAAACTAGCGCTGTGCCTAGAAGAACGGAAGTAGAAAGCTACGGGTGGACATGCGCAAGCCGCGTTTTCGTCTCTCTCCCGGTTCAGTGTTTTCCGCGGGTAAAAAATAAAAAGTATCTAAATTTGCGACCGAGAGCGGTCCAGTGGAGGAAGGAGGGAAGTAGCGGGAAAAGCTAGATGAAGCGGAGTTTCCGCTATTTAGCGGGAAAGTGGCAACTATGTCTATTAAGACTCACACTAATTCTATAATTCTATGGAGACTCACAGTAATCCTATCCTTCTACTGAGACTTGCAGTAACTCTATCAATCTATGGTTAAAAACTCACAGCAATTCTATCATTCTATTGGTCAAAACTCACAGCAACTTTATCATTCTACTGAGGCTAACTGTAACTTTATCATTCTATTAAGACTCACAGTTTTTCTATCACCTTATTGAGACTCACAGCTTCACTGTCACTCCATGGAGATTATTCTTTTCCTCTCTAGAGAACTAGAAAAAAACAACAACAGAACTAGATCTTCCACTACAAGTCTCATTTTCGTTAACTTAGTCTGAGTAAGAGTTTTACAGCACTTACAACATAAACAGGTCATATAAGTGCTCAAGATTAGAGGTGCTACTAGAGAGTAACAGTGTATAATATCCCAATTCAAAGAGCTATGGAGCTGGCCTACCATAGAAAACTGCATCTCCCCTCGACACTTAAAGGCAACAAAGGATGAAAAGGTAAAAGTAAAGAACTAGAGAGTAACATACAAAGAAAAAAAAGAGGCAAACCACACCAAAGCACCCATCTCTGTGCCTTGGGGCGCTGGCGTGCAAGTAAGACAAGAGAAGGAATAGAAAATGGAGTTCCCGACTCACCACTAGCCACGTAGGATATGGTGAAGTTGGCGGGTCCCATGGTCCTGACCCAGCGCTCATCGGGCTTGTACGTGATGAGCACACTCTCCGCCTTGATGACGGAAAAGAACGGGCACTGACCGTACCCGTCGTAGGTGGCAAAGGGGTGGCCAGTTGGCTCCTCGCCCTTGTACACACTGAGCTTGTCGTTCCTGTACAGATGGCAGTACTGGAAGTTGAGGCGGTAGTGAACAACGGTGCCTGGGGAGTGTGGGGTGCGAAGCAGCCAGGAGCACTGACCTCTGCTGAGCAAAAGCGAGGTCAGAACCCTGCTGCTCCTAACCTCGCCGGTGGTCGATGTGAGCAGAGAATGGCAGGAGTTTGTGCCAAAGCGTGATGAGCTGTCCGCCTGGGTGTAGTATGGAGAGGTCTGTGGCATGTTTGCTGTTGGCGGCTCAGGACTTGTTCTCTCCACACCGTCTCCAGCAGGGTCTGTGGATGTCGGTAGATGTTTCATGTCCCACTGATAAAATTTTATTTTATTTTATTTTATCATTGTCATTTTCTTCTTTAATGTCAATGTTTTACATCCCCATCTGTACAATAAAGATCATTTAGGAAGCGGGCTTTGATCCTGCCAGTCAGGGTCAACACAGGCTGAGAGGGACACAAAGTCCAAACAGAAAGACAAGGATACCCGATTTAAGGCAATGATCCTTGTAAAAGAGAGAAAAAGGAAAAGAAAGAAGAGAAAAAAAAAACTTACCAATGTCTAGCCTTAGTCTGAACCGGGAGCGGCTATGTTCAGAGGTGGAGTTAAACAGAACGTAGACCCTCTGTTGGCTACTGGTCAAAGTCACGTAGACTGATGGGAAGTCCTTAACAAGGCTGTCTCCGCAGTACTTCCTGTCACCGACTGGCCCAAACATGAGAGACGCTTCCTCACAATTGCCAGAGCCCAAGGGTATGTCCACATCCATGAAGCTGTAGAGAGAATGTCACTCGAGTGAACAAAGTCTCCTCCATCTTGAGGTGTGAACCAGGCGCAACAAACAGCTACCACAAAACTAGATGAGATGCAAAGAGTATTTACCTGACCCACAGACATCGATATAGTGACAAGTGAAACGCTGAAAGTGACATAAAAGGCTAATGAAAAAAAGCGCTAGCCGGAGATGAGCATTTAAGCAAGCATCCATGTAGGAGGAAATGAAACATTGAACTCCCTCCCCCAAGGGAAACATTCCAACTGACCTTATTCTAACCCTTGTTCCCGGAGCGCCCGTGTAGGACCAGATGAAACATTGAACCCCCCAGGAAAACTCTGGGTAGTCGCTGTTGGTCAGGGTGGCCTGATGCTTGGCTGTGGGGAACAGGTGCTGGAACAAGCATACTGAGGAGCACAGAAAAGTAGTAAAGTACATATTTCGCTCAAAACGTTCCACAAGTAATTAAAATGTCACTCATTGATATGGAACACATCCACACTCACATTGCACAAACCTTGTACACGGTAAAACTATAAAAGAAAAGTAAAAAAACCCAACAACAGCACAAAAAGTATTATTATTAAATAGTGCATGAGGAGCGTAAATTTGGACTTAGATTGAAATAGAAAAAATCCAATCACAAATGACACTGAGGAAATGCAACTTTCTTACACATTTAATATCAATCAAATATCTCCTTCCAGAAAGTTGGTTCATCATCAAATGTAGAGTTGATGCTGATGAAATTTAAAGAAAAATGTTATGATTACTCTATCTATATATGACATACATGGAGACATTAAAACTTGAGTGAAACACTGGCAACCAGTGTCAAAAACTTACATGACAATATAGGCACAGCCTGAACTAGAAAAGTCAACAAGACCACACCAAACCGCCACATCATCGTCTGAAATTTACTGAAAGAGAAAAGTAAAAAAAAAAATTAAGTTTCTCAACCCACAAAACTCAAATCATAGATTGAGAAAGTAAAAAGCTAAAATGTTTACACAACATGGTACCCTTGTATTACATAACTGATTTTGTTACATCCCATTCCCATTGTCTACTTGTAAAGACAGAGAAAGGTCTTCCAGTATTTTGTTTCACACGCGTATCTGACCTAAACCATGTGGTTATATTCTGCAGCCACTTTTCAAGCCAGTGCACAAGCATCAAACTTAGAATGCGTATCTTCCCAGTAAACATTTTTCTGACATGATGAACATTGTTTCACGCAAGCCCCCAAAAAATGTATAAAGTTCTACAAGTTTCTCAAGGCTGTTCATAATGCGAAGGGAAGGTTTGTATAAAATAACTATCCCTATCACTCTTCTCATGATTATTGATCAATGTCATTATTTTTATCCATCCCCACTTCATATTTCCAAAAACTAAAAGTAGGACTAAATTTAATACTTATGTTGACTTTGGTCACAGGGGGGGGGGGGGAGAGAGATTGGCCTAGGCCTAGGAAAAGAGAGAGAGAAAGAAGTAATGAGAACTTCCGAGCTAAACAAAATGGTGGCCGGCGTAGTTCGGCTCGATTCGAAAAGTGAAATAGCCGCAGCACCTTTGTAGACGGCCAAATAAGTTTGGGTTTTTTTGTGCTACATCATTTTTTTCTTTGTTTTTGTCAATTTGATTATCCACACTGATAGACAGTCGGGGTGAGAGGTCGATCATATTTTTAGAAACTTCCCTTTATCAAGTAGCCTAGATTCTTGATTAAGTCCGTAGTTAATGAGTAATGAGTATTGCTAGCCACTCTAGTACTCTAGGTATATAATAGAAAATTAGAAGAAAAAAACTTATGGAAAAGAGTATTCCAACCCGGGGTGGGAATAAAAATTGTTATTCTCACCCCGGTCGGGTTACTTCTAATCTTTCTTATCTATCTAGACCTAAATTTTAGTTATAATAAATACAGGCTGAAGACCGACCTCTAAACCTGGGGTTGAAAATTAGACAATACACTGGCAGATCTAAGTGTAGATAGGCTAGGTCTGGGAATGTTGAGCACATTCAAACTGTACTAGAGAGCTTCTAAGGCCACTAAGAGGGAACGTGTCACTTTTATTTTTAGCTTTTGAATGCTTTCTGTCTAAAAATCAATCTCACTGAAAGCAAAGAAAAAGGCCAAAAATATGAACAGAAGTGAAACTAAATCATGCCCACAAGAACACACACACCTTAGTAAAAAAAATGAATTGTAATATGTTTTTGAATCCCCTCAAGGGGGTGGGATTGAGAAAATCTTATGGCTGGCTCTATTTCTCCGAAAGCTCTGGAAAATAAACTTGAAACTCTATTTCTCCGAAAGCTCTGGAAAATAAACTTGAAACTCTATTTCTCTGAACTGTTTCTGTTCTCAAGATTTTTTTGTTTTTATTTGCGAATGGAGTGGCCCGCACGAGTGTGTGTGTGTGTAAGAAGTGAACAGGGCGTGGAGGGATTTTTAGTGATTTCGTTTTGCTTTGGGGGTGACTAAATGCAAAGGTTTTTACCAGAAGCCAAAGTCGAGCAGTCTTGTTTTCTCAGTAAATTTAGAAGGCATTTTCAAATATGAAGTATAGACCGGGAACGTTGCCTGCCCCAACCACAATAGAAGTAAGCCTACATTTGTATCTGAATATTCAGACATCTAAAATTCTCTAGCCCTAGAAATTGAATTCAATGCAAAAAACAGTTCTTCCCTGTCCTCGCAGAATGACGCCGAACTCTAGCAAATAGC
Source organism: Aplysia californica (assembly GCF_000002075.1). NCBI lineage: Eukaryota > Metazoa > Mollusca > Gastropoda > Aplysiida > Aplysiidae > Aplysia > Aplysia californica. Next base: position 647,609 of record NW_004797658.1, read on the forward strand.
ACTAAAAAATCGAGAGGACGGAAACTGTTAGGACAAATAGAGATTTTCCCAAACGTTTTAAGAAATAATCACTTCGAAATCTTACTTTTATATTCACTTATTCCCACTGTAACTTCGAAAAAGGCTGGATTGAACTTTGGTGGACCCATCATGTTCAGGCTACATTTAAATTAATGTGCACTAGCCATGGGGAGGGGGGTTTCAGGGGGGCTTGCCCCCTGTTAGTGGGGGAACATAGATATAGTACATAGATCTAGATCTAGATTAAATTCAAAACAATACATCGATAGATCTACGAAGAACTGATCATTGCACAGCGAGGCTCAAAATTCAAAAGTAGTTTCCCGTGGGGCTCTTTGGAAATTGTCTTCCCGTTTGTTTAGGCTAGAAAAGACAGAGAAGGGATTGCTAAGGACAAAAGGGGCAATGTAGGCTAAGTGAACCCTACCACCGTTAGCCAGTAATATTTTTCTGCCTTTTTGTATTCAAAATTTTTTTTGGCCGGATTGAACTTAAATGGACCCACCGTGTTTAATGTGTATGCGCACTAGCCATGATAACAGTGGGGGGTATCAGGGGGGCTAGCCCTCCTGTAAGTGGGGGGGGGGGGGGGGGGGGTTCAGGGGGCTTGCTCCTCTTGCAAAATTATAATTTCAAAAAAACCTACAATCTTCACGTTTACAGGGCAAATGATCAATTATCAGTTTCAGAAGAATCGCTATGGAACGGGAAGGCAATTTCCAAAGAGCCTTCGTTGTTAGGTCCACCAAAGTTCAAACTTACCTAAGACGACAAGTAACAATACTCTGTCATTGTTCTCACCAGAGGTGAAAATAAAAATATATATATATAGAATCTAGTATTTTATATTCTCACCCAGGGTGACAATAATATCCATTTTATTCTCACCCGGGGTGAGAATAATCAATAATATATTATTCTCACCCGCTCTGAGAATGCAATGAATTTTTATTCTTAGGCCTGCCTACCTGGGTGTTGAGAACGGGGAGGCCTAGATCTAGAGATTCACATCATGTAGGCTATAATAAGATTTAAATAAATAATTTGTGAATTGTAAGAGTGACCGTTCATGACCTGCCTCAGAGCGCTGGCCGATTTTGCTAGGCTCCTGCGGGGAATGTATTGCTCCATTTTTTAGAATCTTCAGAGTATGCACGCATGCATCTTCACCCAACCCGCCCTTCTAATTCAGAAAGGAAATCACTTGCCAGAGTACTATGTTTTTAAAAATAAAATTGTTTATGAAATTATGTTAGTAGTTCATCATTGTAATGTTAGAATTGGCATTTGTTTACAACAAGACAAAAAATATATCCAAAGAACCCATGATTATTTTTAAGGCACGCTGTGCCTTATTAGTAGAATTTTCCATTACAGAACCAATAAATAGCAACAAAAGGTGACGCTACACTATTTTCTCAGTCAAAAGATAAGGTTTTTCCCCAAATCGAGTCGCCTGAGTGAGAGAGGGAGGCAAGTTTTGTCGCCTGGAGTGCTCAGTGACAGGGGTCCTATGATGCCCGAAATGAAATAAAAAGGGCGGAAACAAAAAAAAAACGGGTGAGAATAGTAGTAGGCTGTCGTGTTATTCTCACCCGAGAATAGTGTCAATTTTATTCTCGGGGTGAGAATAATAATAATATCCCAGTTTATCCTCATCCCGGGTGAGAAAAATCACTCCGAAAAAAGGAAGTGATTATTCACACCGGGTGTGCGCACAGAATTAATTTTATTCACACTGGGTGTGCGAATAAGAAATAATTTTATTCGCACAGGGTCGAGCCTTTTGGCAAAGGCTTCAAATGTTCAATAACTGTACAGTAGTATATATAATATACACTTATTTCAGTTTTAGGGTTAAAGCATGCACTCATCTCTCTCTCTCAAGGCACAAGGAAAACAAAAAGCGAAAAAGAGAGATTTGAGTCATTATCATTGACACAATACACAATTTGAATTCCAATTGAGTGGGGGTTTTTCGTATCGCATTGCAAAATTAGAATTAGATCTATCCCTGCCAAAGATAACACATTACAAGATTGTTCACTCAGCCCGACAGGTGTTTGCAAAAGTCCACGCATTGCTTCAGTGGGCGCTGGAGTCTTTATTTTGAAGTTCTCTTTCGTTTCTCCAGAAGAACAATAGGAGTACAGTCTGTTAATTTTAAGTGAACTCGCAAAGTCTGCAATTTTTCAAAGAGGGTGCAACCAAATTTTGAGGAAACTTTTAATTGGCTCAAAGAGAGGAGTGAACTGTTCTTGTTATATACGTGATCTTTGTCCGTACGCGAGGAGGGGAAAAATGAGGAAATGCAAGGCCTGTGCCAATAATAAGGAGTGTCTACGTACACGGTAACCGGGCACCTAGTCTCAGTATCTACGTACACGGTAACCGGGCACCTAGTCTCAGTATCTACGTACACGGTAACCGGAATGAAAATACATGACATGTAAATCAATATTTGCCCTCAGCTGTCACTTCCTAAAAAAAAAAGAAAGTCATGCAAGCGTCTTGTCGGGCTCACCATCGTGACCAGTCACTGAACCTGCGCATGTGCATCACATTACAGTGAGTACCGGTTGGGGTCACCAAAGTTCATTCAAAGTCTGTGCGTTGCGATGTATAGGGCTCCGGAACAGGGGGATTATTGATTTTTTATTTTTTACCCTTAGAGCGCTGACTTCTTTCCCCTTATATTTTCCCTCTGTGCTGAATTTATTTTGGAAAAACGCCATGTTTGCACATACATGCTTTTTTTTGGCTAATAACTTTTTTATTTGTCAAAATTTCTAACAAAGACCAGGTCAGGAAAAAAGTTTTAGAATATTGAAAGTTCTTTACGAATATGTTCAGAACAAGCAAAAAGTATTTTGTGAAGTTATTGTTGTAGAAGTCGTGTTGGAAATGACTGAATAAAAATTGCAGGTTCATTAGATCTCTAGATCTAGACCAGAGTCTAGATGCTTCGTAGGCCTACGTTATATTCACAAAGTGTTAGCTCTAGCATCAAAACCCTCGAAACCATCTTCCGATTCAAGGAAAATACACGGAACATATTCATCTGAATCTGATTCAACACTATTTTCATGTTTGTTGCTGGTCGCAATCGAGAATTTTCCGACTTCACTGTCACTCGACTTCAACGTGAAACAAAAAACTCCCTGCGCCTCGATCGAAACCCGTGACAAGAAAAATGGCGGCCGAAATCAATTCTGCGCAGCCTACCAGCCAGCAGTATAAAAATTAGTACTTCGTCCTTTTTATATATATATATATATATATATATATATATATATATATATATCGCGTTATACTATGCCAATGTCTATCGTGACCGGCGGTCGCGATCAGCACTTAACAGAAGTTCGGGCCGCCGCGACCGGTGGTTGCGATCAGCACTCTAAGGGTTAAGGTACAGTCGGGGGAGGGGTGGGGATGAAGGCTACACCGGATGCCAAAAACTGAACTTGGAGTTCTGAACTGCCCGGTTGCCCTGTACGTGACACTTAGACTACATTATGCCCAGTTGCCGGTTACCGTGTACGTAGATATTGGGCTACATGCCCGGTTACCCTGTACGTGACACTTACACTACATGCCCGGTTGCCGATTACCGTGTACGTAGATATTGAGGCTACCTGCCCGGTTACCGTGTACGTGACACTGAGACTACACGTGCCCGGTTGCCGATTACAGTGTACGTAAACACAGAGACTAGGTGCCAGGTTACTGTGTACGTGTAGTGTGTAGACACTCCGTAAGTTAATATTTTGTAATATTCACCACACACCCTCTTCTGTGTGAATATAATTTCATAGTATTCACACATCCTGTGCGAATAACATTTCGCAGTATTCCCACACCCTGTGCGTATAAAATTTTATAGATCTAAATCTAGATCTAGTATTCACACACCCTGTGTGAATAAAATTTCATAGTATTCGCACACCCTGTGATGTGCAAATAAATAAAATTTCCATACTCAGTACTCACACACCCTGAGCGAATAAACTATTTCTATTTCTAGATCTAGATCCTAGATCTAGATGCAGATTATAATCCGCATGAAAGTGGCTATTCTCACCCGCCTGGAAGTTCTCGCAAGATCAACTCCTCCCCTCTTCTCTCTCTCTCTGTCTCATTCTGAATACAGTCTATCGGTGTGGACGATCAAATTGACCAAAACAAAGTTAAAAAATGATGTTAAAACACAAAAGTAAATTAATTTGGTTGTCTACAAAGATGCTACGGCTATTTAACTTTTCGAATCGAGCCGAACTACGCGGGTCGCCATTTTGTTTTGCCCGGAAATTCTCACGCTACTCCTCTCTCTCTCTCTCCACTGCCCACAGACAAAATTGTACGCTTTTAGTAGGCTACAGTTGTTATGGAACGTTTGTTCACGGCACAGAATTCTACAATTTTTCTGTTATCACAGTGTAGAATTCTGTGGTTTAGGGTGAACGAAAAATTTGGTGAACGCGCACCGGGTGAGAATAGCCACAAGACTCGCCTGCACTATTCTCACTCCGGGTGAGAATAGAGGTGGCATATAACAATAGGCCGTCATTATTCGGACTCGAGTCCGAATAAAATTTTTTCATATTCTAGAATCAAGAGATCGACTCTCAGTACTCTCACCTTCTTATAAAAAATCGGACTCTTTATCAGAAACTCCAAGACATTCGAAATGAATAATAATAAGTCTCTAGATTAGATCTAGAATCTAGATCTAGATCTAGATAATCTAGCTAGTCTACATTAACTGGCACATCCAGCAATGTCATAAACAGGGAATCATCTTCAAAGAGCAGTGCTCAAACATGTAATGTAAGAATATTCCCAGACACACTGGTTCGCAAAATAGAAGTAAGGCTAAGGCTAAGGCTTTATCCTAGGATCCTCCTTGGAAAAGCCATAGTAACATCCGGTTTTCTAATAAACTTCCGTCATCTGCTCCCAGTGTTTTGGTCGAGCAACATTTCCGTTCATGCTGTGCGCAATTTATGTCCTCAATCAGAAAAAGCTACTTGCAGAGACAGGTTTATATACATACATTATAACGTTTTTTTTGGGTTTTTTTTAGTACGGTTCTCGATAAAAAAAAAACCCATACATTTTCATCCCCTCGTGGAAAAATACGAAAATGAAAAAGAAAAAGTGAGTCTCACGACGTGAAACTGAAAAGCAATAGGAAAAGAAAACAAATTATGAAAAGGGGAAATTAAAATGGGATTGCAATATTGTATTATTGTGACTACCCCAAAAGTCTAAGCACAGTTCCTATAATATATGAGTACAATTTGAAAAACAGTGACTTCTCTTGACGACATTCAAAATAAAAGTTTTAAAAGGCTGGATGTGGTCAATCTTTTGGATTACGGCTGTGCAATGAATGGCGCTGGATCGACATAATGTTGTACAATTAGCAGAGATAACAAAATTATAAAATTGAGACGATACGCAGTAACATGATTTCATGACTATTGAGAATTAAATGGAAGGGGAAAAATCAAAATAGATCAAATAGATAGGCCCACTGTACAGTGTTGTGCTGAGAGATAACCTGAGCCTGGTTGTTCAACGATGAACCGGGGTGAAAAATATAACACTGTTTGGAAGACTCCATAACACATCATGAGTTTATTAAAGGATAATTAGCAAAGACAGAATTTTTATTGTAAAAATATATGGAAAGAAATTGAGATCATATATGACATCAAAGAAGACGAGAAAAAAAATTGAGTTCGCCATTTTTCAAAAGTTGAAATCATACAAAGCTGATTAAAATTGCCATGAACCAAAGGGCTGTACTGAAAGTTACCTATCTCTTTGTCGTAATTAGAATAGTTAAAAGTTAATACTTAGAACGATTGGTAAAAGTCAAGACAACATGGGGAAAATCATTAGGCTAAAGAGAGGAAAGTTCCCAAAAACGGGCGTTGCAGGGGACCCCCAATAAGGAGATGGAGTAACTAAAAAGACTAGACAAGTGTCACCAACGTGAGCACTTGAAATTTTTATAAAGGGGGGGGGGGGGGGGGGGGTAGGTTCTGGAAGCTGTCATCAGGAAGATCCGCAATTCGAAATTTTCTGGGCCTCACCAGAGGAAGGCCCCGAGTTTTGAGCCCTGTTCACAAAAAAATGAGAACGGAATCGTTGTTTAGTCAGAATTTTACAGCCGGACAAACAAATGTATAATGGCATGGCAAATCGTTGTAGGTTTGGAAACAACAACCTCCGTACTTTTGTTATCCCAAAAATTTATAGCAATATCAATGTTTTTCATAAAGTTCATGTGATAAAACGTGTACACAAAAAGAAAAAGGAAGGCGAGGGGGACAGAGGGGAGGAGAGAGATTTTGATGAGTATGAAATAAGGAGCCAACGTGGCATTAATTTTATTTGTGCTAAAAATAGATCTTTGCATCTATTCGTTATTCATCATCAACATCTTTCCCAGTCCAGGTCCAGTAGTGATGGGCCGATACCACAATTTAGGTATCGATGTCGATACCTAGTACTTTTTCAAGGTATCGATACCAATACCTCGATACCTAATGCTATTGGTAAAATACAGCGGGGGTAATAAGTAAAAACAAAAATACAACTATTTTTTTCCAAGTATTTAGGCAATCGTGTCTAGACAAGTTGTGACTATTTAGCTGAGACTCAAACAAAAATTATTTGTAAAAGAGAGAGAGAGAGAGAGAGAGAGAGAGAGAGAGAGAGAGAGAGAGAGAGAAATATACCCAAATATGAGAATAAAAACAAAAATTAAGTGAAGTATGGGAGGAAAGTCAACTTTGCATGAAATGTTAGTATTGGAAAATAAAAACACAAGAGTTCTAAAAAGGCAATTCAATTTACCAGATTTTTAGCAACTTTAAATTAAACCAATGAGGATAAATCAGGGTTGTCAGTGAGGATTTTGCAAAATCACTAGAAACATTTCATGAAAAACTTCTCTCTTTTTGTAAAAAAAACCACTCGATTAATTTAAAGCGCTTGACCTCTACGAAAACTTATCAGTTTTGATAAACAAAAAATTCTCAAGGCCCAAGTCACTTGCTTTGGCGGCCCTGGGATAAACAACACATAGGTATCGATGTTTAGAGCAGGTATCGGTACCGATACCAATACCTATAGGTATCTAAGTATCGAATACCTGGTATCGATACCTGCCTATCACTAAGGTCCAGTGTCCAGTTCCCTCCCATGTGTTTGATGTTGTGTTGTGGTTTTGTCCTGTTGTGACACTTGTGTCTGGTTGAATGAGGATAGAAGAATGGACGGACAACAAATTAGCATGGACGAGGCCAGTAGTTCCGATCAGGAACAGAGCCCTCAACTTCAGTTTGCTCGCCCTTCTAAAAAACGTTCACATTCGCTCGAATCCGAGAGACCAGGAATAATATATCTCAGCGCCGTGCCCGAATTCATGACTGTTCAGAGGTTGAGAAACACATTCGAAGAATTTGGGGAAATAAATAGGACCTTTTTTCAACCTGTTGGTAAGTTAATCTAGATCTAGAAATACTAATAAACATGACAATGGAGGGGAGGGGGGGTGCCCCTCTTAATTTTATCCATTATCCTAATTTGATGTTTGACCACCTGTATTCTCGCAGGCGAGTCTTTTGGCTTTTGGCTATTCTCACCAGGTGGGCGTTCACCGTTATAGCCTAGGCCAACCAGTGAAGCGTTCACCCTGAACCACATAATTCTACACACTGTGGTAACAGAATTAATTTACGAAGTGTATACAGACCCGGTAACCGGGAACAAAGTCACGAAGTATACAGACCCGGTAGGGGAACTCTTTTGTGAGGTCGGAAAGTTTCAGCGCCCAGACCCGGTAGTGTGTGTGTGTGTGTCTGAGGAGAGAGAGAGAGAGAGCAGGGGAAAGTGCTAGCAAAATATGACATGCCCCAGCTAACATGAGGGAACAAGAAAAAGATAGGTGGGGAGAAAGAAAGACAGAGACAAACAAAGAAAAAGAGAATGCGAGCGATACAGAGAGAGAGTAGAGAGAGAGACTGCTCGATTGAAATTATGACATTGTTCTTTTCTTCAAATTGTGATTCCTCCAAGTCCAAAAACGGAGGAAAAACGATCGTTCATCGAAAAGACATCCGTAATCTTCATTTAGAGATCTAGTTAGATATATAGTCTATAGAGATCTAGATCTAGGCTAACATCGAAACTAGATCAATGATTTGTGTCTGTCTATCTAGACCTAGGCCATAGATCTTAATTCTAGATCTAGAAGAACCTAGATATTAGGTCTAGGTCTACCCTGAGCCAAGAGGGCGCTGAAACTTTCCGAATTCACAAAAGAGTTCCCCTACCGGGTCTGTATACTTCGTGACTTTGTTCCCGGTTACCGGGTCTGTATACACTCCCATTAATTTATATAGAATTCTGGGCTGTGAACAAACGTTCTAGATCTATTACTACTGTTAGTGTTAGCATAAAAGCGTGCAATTTTGTCTGTGGGCAGTGGAGAGAGAGGAATAGAGAACTTTCGGGCAAAGCAAAATGGCGACCCGCATAGTTCAGCTCGATTCGGAAAGTTATAACCGTAGCATCTTTGTAGATAACCAAATTAATTTAGTTTTGTTTTTTAACATCATTTTTAAACTTTGTTTTGGTCAATTTGATCGTCCACACCAGGGTTGGGTTGATTTAAATCAGTTGATTTTTTAAATTTAAATCAACTTGATTTTTAAAATTAAAATCAGTGATTTAATCACTTTTTTAAATATTTATTTTTATTCAGTTTTTACACATTTCAACATTCAGAATTCCTTTCCTTGGTTTCATAAAACAGATATAAGGTTTAGTAGACTAATATATATATTCATGCTTTTAAAAGTCTGCTTTCCCCCCTGGCCTTTCACTGTAAAATAATACAGATTCAAATTACTTTTTTTTCCATAATTGAAATCAGAGCAGGGTTGATTTAAATCAGTTGATTTTTTAAATTTTAATCAACTTGATTTTAAAAATAAAAATCAGTGAATTAAATCACTTTTCAAAAAAATATTCAGTTTTTACATAGATCTATATTTAAACATTCAGAATTCCTTTCCTTGGTTAGACTATATTATAATCATGTTAAAAGTCTGCTTTCCCCCCCTGTCACTGTAAAATTACCGTGAAATCCGCCTAAATACAGTTAGTTCTCAATTTTCTTTTTTTTCATAATTGAAATCCAGGGTTGGGTTGATTTAAATCAAGTCGATTTAAATCAGTTGATTTTAAAAAATTTAAATCAACTTGATTTTAAAATTAAAACTCAGTGATTTAAATCACTTTTTAAAAAAGTATTCTGTTTTTACATCTTTAAACATTCAGAATTCCTTTCCTTGGTTTTATAAAACAGGTAATATAAGGTTTAGTAGACTAAAATAATCATGTTTAAAAGTCTGCTTTCCCCCCTGTCACTGTAAGTAGTAAAATAATACTGAAGGTCTATTCAATTTACTCTTTTTTCATAATTGAAATTAGCATTTTCATTTTCTTTTTAGACAAACACAAGCGTGCACACTCACACACTGTAATAAAAATGCAAGTTTATCTACGCATAGTTACCCCCCCCCCCCCTTCCTTTTAGACTGACATTTTCTTCATTTTTTGTCTGTAGCCATAATTCACTGATATAGGAGATCTAGCAGAATAAGGCTTTCTAAAATTGCAGTTGCTTAAATTAATCATTAGTTAAAATAAAGACAATGGATTTTGCACTAAAAGAACTTACTTTTAGCCACCAAAAATCCCAAACTGTCGACATTTTTTTTTAAAATAAAAAAAAATTAAAATCCGATTTTAATTTTAAAAATCTTGATTTAAATTTTTAAAATCGATTTTTTTATATTTTTATGTAAAAAATCAAAAAAATCACCAACCCTGGTCCACACCGATAGACAGTATTCAGAAAGAGACAGAGAGAGAGAGAGGGGGGAGGAGTAGCTCTTGCGAAAACTTCCGGGCAAAACAAAATGGCGACCCGCGTAGTTCGGCTCGATTTGAAAAGTGAAATAGCCATAGCATCTTTGAAAATGATCAAATTAACTTACTTTTTTGCTATCACGTAATTTTTTCTTGGCTTTTATCAATTTGATCGTCCACACCGATAGACAGTATTCCAAATGAGGAAAAACAGGTTTTGTTTCACACCGGGTGAGAATAGCCTACGCTGGCAAGTTTCACCCGGGGTGAGAGGTAGATCATATTTTTATTCTCACCCCTGGTGAGAATAGCCACTTCCTTGATGTTTTGCAGTTAGGTTGCATCCCTGCTCTTTGTGTAGCCTATTTCAAATAGATCTATACTATCCCACCCTTTTGGCGCGACCGTGCCCTGAGCGCGACCAGTTCCTAGTGGTGGGCCAAGAATCGATTCCAGAACCGATTCCTGCGATTATTGCTTCTGAGAAAAAGAACCGATCCCTTTTTCGTAAACTAACGATTCTCAATTACTCTATTTTTATCTTATTTTTTTCTCAAAGAATGTTGGTGCTTTGCTATGTTCTGAAATCTAGGTTATCCTGAATCTTGAAGACTTAAAAGAAAGAGTAGTCGGGATGCAAAGTCATTGTCAAAGATTATATCGATCTAGCATACAGTGTCAAAACTTATTCGTTGCTTTCGCCTTTTTCTCATTCATCTGTTGTTGTTTTTAAATTATATAATACTCCCTTTTCTTTCAATTCAAAATCTAAAACTAACGTCTGCCCACGAGGCTCTATATTATAGACTCTCATTTCTCGGTGTAGGTCAGTGTTGGTCTCTGACTTCATACTGTAGAGGTTGGGTGGGGTAGCGCCCTCCCACCCCAAGTAATCAAAGGGATCGGACTTTCTAATCGTTACTCGCCTGACGTAATTGCTGGGGTCGGACAACTCGTGTCTCGCCGGAAGTAGTCATGGGTATCGCGACTCGGCGGAAATAATTGCTGGGGTCGGAGTAATTGCTACTCGCCGGAAGTAGTCATAGGTATTGCGACTCGGTGGAAATAATTGCTGGGGTCAGAGTAATTGCTACTTGCCGGAAATAATTGCAGGTGTCGGACTAGCTGGGAGTAATTGCAAGGGTCGGACTAATTGCTACTCTCGCCGGAGGTCATTGCAGGGGTCGGGCTAACTGCTAGTCGCTGCATTATATATAATCATAATACTGGGTACGGGTTGAAACCACTTGAAAAAATCACATCACTGTCTATAAAGAAAGTAATTGGGTTCGGCACCGATTCCTATGATTCCTAGCCTTTAATATTCGAGAATCTACGGTTACCGAAAAAAACAGGAACCGCCCACCTCTACCAGTTCCCCATTTTTCCTTCTGAGCAGCTCGTGTGCAATATGTTTTATTAGAGTTACGTGCATTGTCTAGTTTGCTGACAGAGACCGCTGAGAAGCAAAACACGACAAGTGGTCGCGGGTTGGGCCAGGTACTCTAGATCTAGATCTAGATCTAGTATTTAGTCTCATCAAGACTGGAAGATTTCTTCTCTGTATGTAGGTTAACAAATGGATCATGGACTTTAACGAACGGAACTACAAGATCGCCCTAGATTCTACTACTAGATTCTAGATTCGATGTGCCAGACCACTGCGTAAAATATGGTAGGCCTCGCCCCCAGCAAGCGTGTAACGGAGCCCCGATGGTTTGGCCTAGGGCTTGTTGGACAGAGTATGAAAGCGTCCTAGTTTATCCTACTCTAGGGCCCATGATTCTAATCTAGATCTAGATATAGATCTAAATAATTATGTATTATGTTATGTAGATCTATCTACCAAACTAAAGTATTGATCAACGTATTCCAATAATTTACCTAAATCTAAATTATTTAAAAACAAAAACATTAGATTTAAAAATGCATGTACTCTCACTTCGGTAATGAGTGATCAAGATCAGAGGATAGTGTACTGTGTATACCGGTACCGGGCACCGGGTGCCTAGGCTCACGATCTACTCTACATGATCTAGTCTAGGCCTAGACATTGACAATCACGAAATCTAGGCCTAGAATATCCTCTCTATGCAATATTATTGATCGTGTTGATGCGATAGTTTATTGATGACAGGATCTTTAGGTTAGGAGTATTTGCATTATTAGAAATCAAAAGATAGTCAATAGTGTCAATTAGTATTAGATATTCACAATGTACCAGGGAACGCTGCAATAGCAGAATAGAGAGGGAGAGAGAGAGAGAGAGAGAGAGAGAGAGATAGAGGGGGGGGGGGGGGAGAACTAATAGACTACTATAGTTAAAACGACAAACATGCACACAGAGAGATCTAAGATGAGTGGGTGACTGAGTGTGTGAGAGAGAGAGAGAGAGAATACAAAGAATACTTGTAATGTCTTATTAACTCGCTCTCTCTTTTCTAAGGGCTCACGCTCTTCTAACCTTGACAATGGGGTGAAAGTTTACGACACACTTTCCCCAGTGACAGTCACCTATGCACTCATTGCGCCTTTGTTAGGTGCTTTCAATTTTCCTGAGGAAAATTAGATATAATTTCTTAAATCATGATTTATTTTATTAAATGATTTGAAAATAAATTAGGATTAGGATGACTTGTGACTTTTTTGTGACTTACCACATTTTGAGCATTCAAAAGCTTTGGATCTGCAAATGTTCAGCTAGCCGCCTTCTCTACTTTATGGTGTCAATATTTCTAATTTTTTTAAATCCCCATATTTTTCTGCTCTCCAGCTGGGTCTGTCAGGCTCTTTCCTCCTATGTCAAGGCTAAATATTGGGAGCCTTGCTAAGACATTTTCAGGGCATCTTTGTGGTACTTTTTTATGGGTTTTTTTTTTTAAATTTATGATAGAGGGTTTTATGGCGCTCGCAACTGCATAAGGTCATATGAGCACACCAAGGGGTGGGTGTCAACAGAGAAGTCTTTACAGGGAATCAGACTTAGACTGCTCACCTCTCTATCTTCAACAGCACAAGGCCTGCTTCAACTATCAAGGCACCCCAAAATAGCAGGTCACAAGGGAGTGACAAACATATAAAAAAAGTAGAGTCTAGAAAAATGACAATAGTAAGGATCATGAAAGAAAAAGCAGCAGTTCCCTGTTGTAGATCAGGCACAGTTATGAGCGTGACATGAGTCAGCCCATTTACAATTCTACTATGTTTGAACGAGAATGTCCCCCCTTTGGGAATGGCCAAAAGACACTTCAGTCAGTGGCACTGCCCGGGGGGGGGGGGGGGGGGGGTATGTATAACATTAACATACATACAGTGGAGTGTCAGTCTACTAGTCTACTGAAATCTGAAGGGCCACAGGATTTTTCTTTGGTTAGAGAGTTTGCTCAGATAACAGAATAGAAAAAATAAATAGGGTGTATTTTCTTCTTTCAGATTCATTGTGCTTATTGGTTTAAGTGGACTCTACTGTATTGAAATTATAGATTGCGCCAAAGCAGCAGCCAACCACTAACGTTTTCCAATCTTGTGGTTTGCTCCTTCTTTCCTATTAAACATGATCTATCGTTCTTATCTCCCCTCTTTTTTGTGTGTTTGTTACGTTTCTCCCTTGTAGGCTACTTGTAACGCAAATTCTATTTTTTTTTACACTTTTGCCCTTATTGTGTTGCATGTGCCATAAAAGTCTTACTGAAACTAACAACAAAAGATATTAATTAGATGATCATGATTAAATGCTGCGTGTTTGGGGTTTTTTTTTCAACAGAGAAGAGCTACTCATACAAGAAAGGCCTTTTGTTTAGTGAGGGCTGGGTGGAATTCCGACAGAGGAAAGTGGCCAAGTATGTCGCCGTGGCTCTCAACAACACTCAAGTTGGTGGCAAGAAAAGAAATCCGTGGTACAACTGTATCTGGAACATAAAATACTTGCCTAAATTTACCTGGACAGATGTGAATGCTGATAGAGAGCTGAAGAGAGCGACGTACGACAGTAGGATCCGTGCTGACATTTCTCAGGTCAAAAAACAAACAAACTATTATGTGAGTAACATTGAGAAAAGTAAAACTTTGCAAGAAATGAAGAAGAGGAAGGAGAAAAAAGGTGAGGTTTTTGAAAAAAGAACATTTGGTGATGGTGCACAGCAGAAATTGACAGATGAGGAAATTCTGGCAAATAAGAAAGGCAAGAAAAGGAAAAGCAGTGATGAGTCCAGTGAAAAGAAAGCAAAACTGCAGAGAAAGACATTCACAGGTGCTAATGAGGATGCGAGCCGATCCTTTGTAATGAAAAACATTTTTGGCTCCTCAAGTTGATGTTCTTTGTGGTGATGGATTGTGCTACAAGTGGCTCTTGAGATTGAAGTGATTCCAGATAGTAGGGCGTTACCAACGACTATGTATGTAAGTTTGTTAGGTGGCTACCTCACTCAGTGACATGTGCATTGTGACTGTTTGATGCCTCATTTTTAATGCCAGGTTTTCCCGACAAGTCGTGTAAAATCTCGCTTTTATTAAATTTTGTCTGTGTTGTTCATTATTGTGTCATGAGACCTGTGTCTGTGATGTAGCTGAGTTAGGTGTTTTGCTGCTGTATGTAGGGTGGGAGGACCATGTTTGATGCCCATGTCGGGGAATTTTATCAAGTATCTTGGTCTTTCTGCTAGAACATTAGTATCCCTCTCCTCAGCCCGGATTGCCCCTGGTGGGTAAGGTCAAAGCCCATCTCCTTAATGATCTAAATGGTGTTGATAGGGGCATATTATATAATAAAAAACACATATGTATACATACACAATAATACATACATACACATGGTGCATTCCATGTTAGACTTTCAATTTCGTCATTTTTTAGAATTATTATTATAATGGCCAATACTGCTATACTTTTCTGTATAGAAGGTATCAAATTAATAAAATCCGCCCAAAACAACTTGGTGGGACTTTGCTGTCCTACCAAATTATTTAGGCAAACTTGGTCAATGTTCATGGCTGAGTTAGTTCATTTTATAGAGATCAGTTAAAATACCATTCATGGTCTTCAAAGGGTAAATTGAAGATTGCTTTAATAATTAATCATTCTTTCTGGTAGGTTTCTTCAAGCTTGTGGAGGCTTTTTTGTTGTTGTTGTTGATTATATGAGTTACGTAAGTTTGGCAGGTTCAACAAAAAGTATAAAGCTAAGGTGACACAATAACAGCAAATAAAGTTAATCTCACAAACAAAGTTGGAGAGTTATTTTGTTAACAATTTATTTTCAAAATAAGCTAACATCTCTGAAATGAAAATAGAAAAGTTTGATTGAGAGTACTTTATAATACTTTATGGATTTTTGGAGATGCTTTGGTGACACGCCTAACATTGGTGGCTTTCATGGCCTAGAGGTTAAGGTGTTTGCCTCTCAATCAAATGTCCTGTATTCGAGTCCAGGTAGCAACCGAAAAATGTTCCTCAGTAAAAATTGTCTCCTTTCACCTCCTTTCCTGCCCTCCAACAAAATTCTGTCGTCTTCTTTCGTCTCCACTTTCTGCCCCCACTGCTGTCTTTCAGCCACACTCCTGAATTTCTGGTAGGAAAGATCTACACCTGAGCCAAGGTCAAACGGTGCCTTTCATTGTAAATATTTTTTTAAGTTCTGTTTTTGTTCAGAAACCACATATGTGGTAGATGGAAGCCTCATCTTTGTTATTCTTATGGCAAAAAGATGAAATTATGTGGGGCAGATGACCTGTGATATGACCCAAACACAGAAAATGACCAAAGTGTCACTTATGACAGATAACAATAAAAAGGACACAGGAAGACAACTCAGGAAGTTCACAACTACTTGGAATTTTAATTGCAAGCCTATTTTGCTTACATTTATCAGCAAGAGAAATTTCAACCTTAAAAAATAATTTTATACTCCTGAAATAAGCATCCAGTGGTGTCATTTGTCATCAGCGACACTAAGACATAACAAACTTTTTTATGTTAAAAACATGATACAGTGGAACTCGGATATAACGAGATCGGATTCAACGAGATGAGATGGATTCCCCGTTTTTTTTTTTCTTCTTTAAAATCAATTTAAAAAATAACCCGGATTCAGCGAGCACTTAAATCAGCCAGCTCGGATTCAACGAGGTCACTTCCAGGATGAACAGCCCGCGCGGATGTGACTTTGCTCATTTTTCTCCCAAAACGAACTATATCTATTCCAGGAAACGATCCATTGCACCTGCATTGTGAACCTTTATTCACTTGTCGATTGCATGCGACCAGTCAGCTGCCTTTTTTCAAACCAGCACATGCATTGTTGGCACGCGCACGTGTCTATTCTGGCGTGTGTCGGGGTTGGATGGGGGGGGGGGGGGGCTAGCGGTCCGGGCGTGGAACGTCGCAGATACAAACGCGTCACAGTCTTTTTTCCCCTCAGCAACTGATCATTATTACTATGATAAGCTAGTCCTGACGTAGATCTACGTAATGAATTGTGTGCTAGTCTATGGAATCAAAAGTTGCCATATGCTAGGCTCTACACAGTAACACAAGTTTTGGTAAACAATCGAGATTACACAGACGTGTGCATTTGAACGAATCGGTCTTTTTTTTACGCGGCTCTTAATACTCAGGCACTACTTGTGACTTCTTCTTTATACATGATTACTTGCTCAGTGCCTGTAATTATTTACATAAAAACCACGTGTTTGCTGTAACGAACACTTGGACTCAACGAGATTTTAGGTCAGGCCCGGCAACCTCGTTGAATCCGAATTCCACTGTATAAGGTAAAACAGAAAATAAATGTGAGGCAGCGTGGTGGAATCAGGCTCTCGTTAGTTTTTGAGCATGTAGAGTTATTGGTATCATCTTAAAGCTTGTTCACTTGTCTTTATTTGGCGGAAAACAATATCCATTTATCTTGAATACCAGTCAAGATATTTGCGAATGAAGGAGGTGGGGGTCACCTGTTTTCAGAGGTAAAATTAATGAGAAAATGGTTGCCAAAGATTAGTTTTTTCCTTAGCTTAAGAGTCCATGGTAACTGAAAAATTTATATTTTTGGTGCCTTTAATCAACGTTTAAAAAAAAAATCCACACAGAAATGAGTTCTTTAAAAAGTGACAACAAATTTAGACTAATTTAAGTTCAAAAGCTTTGGAGGGGGGAATCATTCTGGTATATTGCAGATTACTATCATCAAACTCTAGACCTTCAATTTATATTGCTAAAATTCTAACCTGCTTCGGGCTCATCCACTGTCTCCTTCCTCTCAGCAGTCATTGAGTCTCTTGTTTCAATACAGGTTCCCTCTACTGACAACTTCTGATCAGAAGGGCTTGGGTGGCCTTTTTCAGTGTTGGTCTTTCCAATGTTGGAACCACTGGCACTGGGTTGATCACTGGTTGCTAAAATAAAGAAATGTTTACCACCAGTAATGAAACACTTTAAAAATATGACAATATTCAGAAACAGTACCCCAAACACGATCTATGGGTAAATTTATAGTTTCACACCCGCTCATAACCTTGGCCCCCCAAAAAAACTAACTCTAGCAATAATATAGTAATGACAAATAGAGAAAAAATAAAACTTTAAACACCATAATCTCAAAAAGTATTTATTTGCACAAAGAAAAATCAGTCATATTCGTTATCAGCAAATCAAGATCTTTCAGAAAATATACGACACTATATGCATTGTGGTTGGGGAGGGAAACTGTAATAATACCTAATATTAAGTAGTTTTCATTTGGCCCCGTAGAGCTTGCATTGAGCTTTAATTTGATGTATGATTTAGCCCTGTAGCTTAATTTGTTCACTTGTTGTGATGCTTTTTGCCCGAGGATGTACCAGAATTCCCATAATTTTTTTCCAAGAGGCGTTTTTTGCACCGAAGCCCACTTCAGAGGAGTCCAGAAAAGTTACTTATGGTCAGAGAGGTCTGAAAAAAATTCAGCTAAGTCTGTGCATGTATTTGTAATGATTGTGTGATTTTCACTAATGAGGAGGCAGTTTTGACTAATTTTGAAGAGGTTAAAATAGGGTTCTGAGCTCTTAATGACAAATTTTGGCTTTTTTTTTCAATTTTTGAAGGCCTATATCTTGGAAACCAGTCATTCTAACATGCTTTGATTTAGAGATATCAATATATTTGTGTTGACAGCTCTGGGAAAAATTTCATTGATTTGATCATGCACTTTGTATTTCAGAACACCTCAAACATGAGTGAAAGTCGCAGTTGAAAAGGTTTCGTTCAAAAATAAAACTTTGAAATACCATATCTCGATTGTTTATTGATGGATTTTGATAATTCTTTTTTTAATGTTCTTGTTTCATAGAGTAGATTTGAACCCCTGAAGTTTAAACGTCAATATTGTTCCAAAAAATTTTCGCTTGTGGTAGGCCTACCTAGAAAAATTGAAAACAGAACATATCAGTATCAGTAATTTCTTGTGTATTTGGAAAAGAAAACAATACACATCAGAAAAAACAACAATCAAAGATAATTAATAATCTCTGTAACTTTCAGCTGTAGATTTTGATCTATAGAGGAAAGAAAAATTTTTTAAAAACAATTTTAAAAAGGACATCTGGACCTCTGATGCTGGCACTTTACTAAAACCAGGGACACCTGTCAAACTTGAAACATCAGCAGACCTGGTGAAAATGGTGAAATGGTATGAGTTT
The DNA here is from genome assembly GCF_000002075.1 of Aplysia californica. Taxonomy (NCBI): domain Eukaryota; kingdom Metazoa; phylum Mollusca; class Gastropoda; order Aplysiida; family Aplysiidae; genus Aplysia; species Aplysia californica. Next base: position 666,252 of record NW_004797658.1, read on the forward strand.
AACGCCCCTATCAACACTATTAGGTTATTTAAGAGGTGGGGCCTCCTAATTTAACGCCCGTCTCCGATAGGACCGAGCCAAGTGGGAAGTTCGTGTAAAGTGCCTTTCCCAAGGACACAACGTCGGACCGAGCTCAGGCTTCAGCAGACCTGAGAACAACTTTTGATGGATTGAAAAATTGAACACATGATCAAGGAACCAAGATCTTTTAACAAGGGAAATAACCAACTTTTCACTTAAATGAGACTTATTACGGTGATTACATCCCTTTAGTCACATGGCGAGGCGTTAATTAAATTGTTTTGTGAAAAAACGGGGATAATCCAAAATTATGCAAATGTTGCAGAATTACACGAAAAAACGCGGCCGCACAATCGCATAATCCTACGGGGACAGACAAATTAAACCAGAATCAACAGGTAAGGCACTAATAATTGTGACTTTTATAAGATAAATTGATGATACATAATATTAATACATGGAACAATTTTTAAAGATTTAAGAAAACATGCCACAAAGCAGGACTTCTACTCCGCGGTGATGATGAGTCCGGAAAAAACGAGAAGTCGGTTATAAAGACACTATTCGAAAACCCCGGTTTTTTTTCTCTTCTTTACCTTTGTAAATAAAATACTGCTATAGCGCTATCAGACAAACATGCGAGTCGGTTATAGCAGAATGTTGCTGCTGCTGTGCACAGTGCATAGGCCAATTATACATTATATTGTAAAACCTCCCCAGTTGAGAAACTTGTTGGTGATCTAGCGAAACAAAGAATTGGAGAGCCCACGTGTGTCAACAATGAAGGCCGGAGCGAATGATTAGGGAGGCCAGTGTAAGCCTAGTTTAGATTATCAAGGTATACCATGCCTCTCACTTCTCTTATGCGGGGATGGAGAGGTCACAGCAATGTGATGGATGGAGCGAATGTGTGACGTGCGCAAGCAGATGAAATGTACTACAAGGTATGGTGGGGTGGGGGAAAACACAGCGGGCGAGTTAGCCCAGAGCCCTTTCTTTCTGATCGCCAATACCGAGCTGTCAGTCAACATCGCTAGCGCTAGAGAAAGAAACCTGATTCGATTTTTGATCAAGTAAGACCTAGAGGTCATGTTGAAACAAAATCATTATCAGGGGAGATAGCAAAAGGAAGTAAACAGAACATCAAACTCATAGATTAGGCCTACTTTACAGTTTCCCTTGAATTTATTACTGGATCCCTTATAGCGAGAATCCTGTTATAACGGACATTTTGCACCGGTCCCCTCCCTCTCGTAATAACAGGATTCCACTGTAGCACATTTTCCTTTTTCCTGCAAATTCACACAAAACATATGAACCCACTGTTACTTCTAAAACTGTTCCCATTTGAATGACATCATCCATCTCATCACTATCTTCTGACGGTTCAATTAAATCTTCAATTTCCATATATATATCGTCTGAGTCATCATCACCTTCAAAACAGAGAGACTTTCTTACAGGTTTGCCTTAACCAAGTCTAGAAGTAGAAGCAGCATTCGTTCGATCCAATTCTGGAGTGCTTGTTGCGACCATGGATTTCCCTCTCTTCCTGTCCACATTTGACACTTTCCTGGGCTGTGCCTTGGGTAGTCCTCTGAAATCGAAAGGAGATGAAAATGTCTGTGAATGCCTAGGCAGTAAGCCTACATCAGAGGATTTGGTTCCATGGAGAACATTGGCTCCAGGCGTTGAAGCTTGGGGAACGTTGGCTCCAGGGGTTGAAACTTGGGGAACATTGGCTCCAGAGGTTGAAGCTTGGGGAACGTTGGCTCCAGAGGTTGAAGCTTGGGGAACGTTGGCTCCAAGGGGAAACTCTCGGTCAGTCACCTCAGAGGCAGCGAAATCCTCATCGCTAAAAACGTCTCTGTTGAAAGGCCAAATGTCCGCTGCTTCAAATCCACTTCGGATGTTTCGAGGAGTTATTGCTTGTAGCCAAGCGTTACCAACAATCTGTGCAAGATGGTAACTGGTATGGCAGGATATCTCATGATCCAACTTTGCAGTGCCCTGTTGTAGGCGGATTTAAAAGGACCAAACACGGACCTGTCCAATGGCTGAGTTTTTTGGCTCGTGTGAGGTGGCAGTGTCAAAATAGTACAATGGTTTTGTTTTGCGAAGAACAGTCCTTCGAGTGAAAGATGGCTTTCATGGTTGTCCATAATTAGTAGAACTGGGTTGTCAGCTGTTGGTTTAGCAAGGGCGACAAAGTGTTTCAACCCTTAACGTCCTCAATAAAATCTCTATATTTTCCTTATAATCCTGAATTACATTCAAATTTACAAAGAAAATGAGGTGTTTTTGTTATTTATGTGTCATATGTGTGTATATCAACCTACAGTTATGATATCTCAGTATGTTGAGTGTGAATGGATGGCGGATGCATACGATCTGATTTTGGGTAAAATTAGGTCATGGTGACCTACTTGTGGGCAAATGTGACCTAATTTCAACATTTTACTAATAATTTACTCACATTTTGGGAGTTAGGAGTCAATTCTGGCCATGAAATGGCCCAAAGCAGTCTTTACATAGTCCAACATTACAGGCTGGGTACTCGAAGGTTGACTGGACTGGTTTTCCGCCTGTAGTTAGTCGTCCTTGCTTCGTACAGTGGGCACAATGACGCTGACCACGGTTCGTTCGAATTTTTGCCATGTCATGTTCAGCTGGTCGTTTCTGTGAGCATCTTCCTGCCCTTTTCCTAGATGAATAGTTTTGTCCCAGGCTTTTCATCACAGCTGTAAGGAACTCCAGGTGTGTCATAAGTTTTGCTCTTGGACCCCCAGGAGCCTAACATTACTAACAACAGTAATTGATGTATGCATTGATGACCGAAACGTCAAAACAAAACCACAGGATGTATTTCCATCACTTTTTTGCCTTGTTGGAAATTCCATAGTATGATCTGAGTTGATCATTTTTGTCAACACAACTGTAGTAACTGCTATATATTCTCCAATTGCTTCTGGCCGTGGTACAGGGTTTTGAGGAGTGGCACCTCTTCTACGAGTGACATCTTGGTCAGCTGACGTGTGGGCAGTCGACACAACCGTCACTTTGCGTCTGTCAAACCAGGCGATGGCTTGCACTCCGTCTTTCTCCAACCTAACTTTGTCACCAGGTTTTTTGACACATTTAGGGTCTTTAACATGGTTTGGTAGCCCACTACGGTTTGGGCGGATGGTTACGCAGCTGTAGGTATCTTTCTCTAACAAATATTGGAGAAGGGGAGATGCTTGTGAAAACGTTCTGTGTAGACAACGTGAAACTTGCCAAAGTAAGGTTCTGTTAGTGTCTTTACTACTCTCTGGCCTAGAGCCTCCCCATCATGTCCTAGGTCAGTTTTTTCCCAGTATATACTGACAAGTTCAACATAAAATATAATAATCATGCGAGTCACAAACAGCCCACACTTTCAGACCCCATTTTACAGGCTTTGCGGGAAGGTATTGGCGATATGCTCAGCGTCCCTTAAATTTGATCATTGCTTCATCAACGCAAATTTCTCGATGAGGGTTGTGATTTTCTGGCCACGTATGTTGGATGAGGTCTAGAAGGGGCCTTACTTTATGCAGAGGATCATGCTGCTCTTTACCGTAGGGTGGATTGAGTGTGCTGTCGTTGAAGTGGAAGTTTGATACGAGTTCCTCGTATCTATTGCGTGTCTTCAAGTTGGACACAAATTGCTGATTGAAAGTCTTGTCTGAACTCCAGTAGAGCCTGTAAGAAGGCAGTCTGGCAATGGCCATATAAAGAAATGGATTGCCATAAAGCCTTGATTTCAACAACAGTGGTGTTAGTCCATGGTGGAGGTGGGTTGTTTGGCTGAGCTCTTGCTCTATCCGCATTTCTCTGTGTTGCATAGAGGTTAGTTTCATCTGCCAGTCTTTCGAAAAAAAACCTCTGGAACTAACTGAAAGAAATAATCTATTGGCAAAGCATCAAGGTGAAGAGGGTTTATAGGGCCAGTGTGACTTGTAAAGTCGCTGATGTCAGTCCCTACCTGACTGCAGTCTAGGCTCCAACCATCAGTGGGAGTGGCAGCATGATTCACCCGCATCAGCTGGTAGATCTAGTGGTTGATCGGAATCCGGAGTTCTGGATTTAGATAATCTAGAGTCTAGATGATGTAGAGTCTAGATCTAGGTCTAGGTCCAATCCCACCTTCACCACCACTACTATCTTCTTCATCATTAGATTGCTCTTCTAGATCTACTTCTATGTCTGACTGGTCGTCAGAAGCATCACTATACCCATCACCCTCGAAAAAGTCGAACAGATTTCTACCTGAAGGACCAGGCTGGTTCATGTTTGCAATTTTCACACATGGAACTGAGCTTGACTAGGGCCTAACTATGAATTTCTTGCTTATGTTTACTTTCTTATCTACTGCTTTCACTGCAGGGTTGCCTGATTATTTTCAGGCATTCTGCCAACTGGATTAAAAAAAGGGAGTGCTTATTTAGGCCACATATGGCCTTAATAAGGTAAGGGAGGGGGGTTTAGCTTATTTAGGCCACACATGCTCAAACTACCCTTTTCAGGC
>NW_004797658.1:673417-698536 GCF_000002075.1 Aplysia californica
TATTTAGGCCACAGGTGTGGCCCAAATAAGGTAAGGGAGGGGGGTTTAGCTTATTTAGGCCATATGTGGCCTAAATAAGGTCACCCTTAAAAAAATCTGCCAAATACCACAAAAATCTGCCAAACCGTACTATTTATAGTAGGCCTACCCCCTTTGAAAACTCATCAGTTTTGTTAAACAAAAAATTCGCAAGGCCGATGTCATACATTATTTTTTCATTTCTCAAGTTTAAAAAAATCACTAATACATACAAATTGCCATGGAAAACGTGGAGTAGACCTATACATGATATAAATAATAATGTAGCAAAATCTTACCTGACTGCAGTGATGATCCGGATGAGGAGCTGAAGCAATCCAATCTACATCCACATAATGAGGTGATGCTGTATATTATATATCTATTGTTGTAGTGTCAATTGCATGTAGGCCTACAAGTAATTCCAACTCAAAGTACTCAAAGTCCAAGTTTGTGAGAGCATCAGATACACAAAGGTACTCATTTAAATAAAAACGAATGTCAAACAGGAACGTAAAGTGAAATCCAACGGTGATTCAATGTACATGCATATGTAGTTGTGCAAGTTTTATGCACACACAGTTGAAACTAAATAAATTGATTCGATGGTCAAGTCTTCTGATCCATCTGAGACACTGAGAGAGAAAGGCCGGTTTCTTACAAAAACTGCTCGAGATCTGCATCATTGGTTGCAGAAGTCTCAGCTTCACTGCTTTCACCCAGGCACACAGTGTTACTGTTAGCTGCATATATAGAATATCACTGGTACACAGCTCCAACATCTGCCTGGTCACGGTGAAATCGTTGCAGCACTTTCCCTGGTTGAAGACATGCGATTTTATACGGATGATAGCATCTAGGGAAGCCACACCCAGTTTGTTTCTTGGTTTTGTTTTTGTAGAGGTAACAAGAGAGAACATTCTTTCGACTCCAGCGTTGCTTGCAGGAGGGAGAAGGCAGGTGAGGGCATATTCTGCAAGCTCTTTCATTGGAGTTTTCCTGATGCCTTCCCAAAATTGAAGTGTCTCCTTGGGAACTGATGACTCCTTGAAGACAGGCTCAGATGACCAATCGACTAGAACAATTCTTCTGTATTGCTCTTCTATTGTGCTCACTTTCCCCCCGAAGAGATAAGGGAAAGGCAAATCCTCAAACCGGGCCCTGTCCAGTTGGTTCAAGACTTTCAGAAGGCTTAGTCCAGCAAACACGTTCTCAAGGCGAGGCAGGCGCTCTTCAACTTGACGCACAGCTTCCACAAGCATCATATGACATATTTCCTTCGTCGCTGCAACTCTTTTGACTTCTGCTTCTTTCATGTCTTCAGAAACTTCGTCAAGTACTTTTCACACTCGGATATAAACTTGTACCCAAAGTCACAACTTGCAATATCTTTTTTCTCTCCTAGAGGATTGTACAGTCTGGAGCGCAAGCTCTTGTGGAATGTAATGAGCCCCTTGGACAACTCACGGGGATCTGCATTGCTCGATTGAAACTTTGCGTTGATGCATTCAAATTCCTGCACTACAGGGGTAGCAAAGTGAAAGAGCAGGAAGTTCATTCTGTCGTTCAGCATATCTTTTATCAACCGAGCCTTGTACTTCCTGTCACTTGGACTCTCCAGCTCAGCAATGTTGAAGTAGCATACCAGCTCCTCCCAGTTCACAAGAATGTTATACAATACCTTTCCTCTCACTAACCACCTGGTTGCTGATGCTCTCATGAAAGGTGTTGGGTGGGATACGCCACTCTCTGATTCACTATTAGCATTCAGGGTGTCAAAGATTCGTTGAAAAGCATCCCGCCGAAGGCAACTGTGGGAAAACCAAGATGGCACCTCTGTGAGCAAAAAAACAAGATTAGATGGTAGTTTCGCAAAAGCATGTTGCATGCACAAGGCCAGTGAGTGGCAAATGCATTTCATCTGTATGCAGTTGGGGGAAACATTCTTGATCCTTGTCCACACACTGTTCTTAACCCCTACCATGACGGATGCACCGTCGCTCGCAAAGCCTACGCAGTCCTTCAAACTCAAACCAAAGGTCTCCAACTCATTCTTCATGGGATGGAAAAGTGTCTCAGCATTAGTTTCCAGTACCGGTACTAGGCCCAGAAAAGCGTCCACAACTCCTTTCTCGCTGTCCACATACCTAATAATGAGGCACAACAGTTTCAGGCATCCTACATCTGTTGACTCGTCCACAATTAGGGTGAATTTTTTCCCACCAGCTGCCTTCTTCAGTTCATCCTTCAATGCAGGTGAAAGAACATTCCTAATGATCGACGCACATTTGGTTCGATGTAATTGCAAATTGCCAAGTGTGCTGCCGGCTCCACGTTGACGTATCCATTCTCCCAAATGGTCCACTGCTCTAATACTAATAGATGAGTGGCAAGCCACAAAAACAGCCAATTCAATTTCCGCTGCTTTTTGCTCAGTTGGGACAGTTTTCTTTTCCGCACGGGGTGTTCTGACTACACTGAGAAGGGCCGAAGTGTTCATTGCGGAAACCTTTTATGTTTCTTTGCCTTTTCATGGTCTTTAAGAACACTGTGTCTGGGAGCAATGTCTGCATTGCAGTGTCTGTGGTTGGGAGAAGAGATAGAAAGGAAGAATCTTACAAAAAGCAGTATGGCAATACAGCTGTTTGTGTTGTCTGACAATAGCCATCCGAGGAAACGAGGAGGTAGACGACCTGGCGAAGAAAGCTTCATCCCTTCTGCTGGGATCAACGACAAACACTCTCCCACAAACTGACTTTAGAAATAAAGTAAAAAAGTACACCTCCAGTCTGTGGGAGAGCCACTGGGAAAAGCAGAAAAACAATAAACTATATGAAATAAAATCCAAACTGGAACAGCGAAATCCTTCGGACCTCTCCAGAAGAGACGAAGTCATTTTTACTTGATTGCGCATCGGACACACAGCCCTGACCCACAAATACCTCCTACAAGGAGATGAGAAGCCATTCTGTGTCGGATGCGACACAGATTTTACCATTAGACACATCTTAACCGAATGTCTGGACTTTGGAGAGATCCGAAGGAAATATTATAAATGCAAGAAATTGCAAGACATTTTTTCCGTCGTTGTTCCCAGCAGAATTTTGAATTTTATAAAGGCCATTGGCCTTTATGGCGAGTTGTAGAGTGAAATTGATACAAATAAAAAATGTTATGCTCAGTCATAGGCACTTCAGTGAACGCGCTCACTATGGCGTCATTTGGCTTCGGAAAGTCCCATAGGGTTTTGTTTCCGGACATGACGTCTCATCGCGACAGTGGGTTCAAACTGCCCATATTTTTGTTTAATTTAGGGGACCAACATTCAAGTCCGATACATGTCTTTAAAGACCTGTGGATGGCCTTCAAAGCGCTTCTTTCCAGGTCGATGTGCGACTAATGAGTCTCGAAATATTTGAAGTTGAAAAATAGACAATTTTTAACCATTGATTTTTGATAAATTTTCTCGTCATATTTTTTTCAAACTACCCTTGTTGGTAAACCATTCTTTGTTCTTCCAGAAAACGTTTAAATGGTTATCATAGAAGTCTTACCTTGGCTAGTGTAGTCTTACCCTTTTATCAACCAAATCCGCGAAAACCTAGCTGAACCCTTCCACCGCGACATCGCGCAGAGTCGTGACGTCACACATTTTCGCCTTCAGCTATTGGCTCCCTCTCTTCATTGTTTGAAATGTACGAGACAGGGAAATACATCGCCAAGAGATTTTTAAACTTTAGTTCAAAAAGTTAATCAATTTTGGTAATGTTTTATAATCACTGACCTCACATTGTGCCTTAGTTCATTCGATAGTAGGCCTATAAAGAAAACGAGACTTTTTAGACCCAAGTATTTCCTTTTCACTGAGCTCTTCCTCCCTCCTTTTTTCCCCTGCCCAAAGCCTTTCATTGCGTAGGCCTAGGGCCTAGATCTAGTATTAGTAGTATGAAGAGTCCCTACTAGTGTTGTTAACACAGTAAAAAATTAAATAGGAACGCCTATTAAAGTATCTGATGCAATTATTTGTTTGATATAGTTTCTTAGGTCTATTGTTAGTACCGATCCAGATTTTCTTTCTTTTCTGTCGTATGAACAAGAACGAAAAATGATATGTACTGGATTGTGGGATCCACTACATGCCCCGCCCCCTCTCTCTCTCTCTCTCTCTCTCTCTCTCTCTCTCTCTCTCTCTCTCTCTCTCTCTCTCTCTCTCTCTCTCTCTCTCTCTCTCTCTCTCTCTCTCTGGGTGTGTGTGTATGTGTGTGAGTGTGTGTGTGTGTGTGTGTGTGTGTGTGTGTGGTTTCGTGTGTTCCCACTCCCCTTTTACTTTCATAACCGTACCTCTCTTTTCTTCTCCATCCCACTTTACCTGCTCTTCAACTTTATACATTTTCTCTATTATATATCCTTCTTGTCTTATTTGTCTTATAATCGCCACCGCCGCCGCGCTTTTCCCTTTCGTCAACCCGCAGCCACCTCCCAATCGTCAGCCACCCCCAACCTTTGACACGGGTCAAACTTCCATCTATTTATAGGTAGTTACCGGAACATGTATAGGTGAAGTGATGTGCCGTGATAGTCGCGATATATTATTTATTGAGATTGTTTTGGTCTCTCTTTACTCATCACCACGAGAATTTCTTGAAGTTTTTCCCTGGACTCTGCCTTTGCTAAAATCTCGAATCTAGATCTAGATCTAGATCTAGAGTTGTAATCTAGTGGCAGGTTGCAGATTTCTGTTGTTATCCAGTACATTCCAGAGATTAAATAAATTGGACTAGACTCTAGATCTAGTAGTAGACTCTTCTTCTTCTACTTCTAAACCTTCGAGATTACAAAGGCCAAGCCTAGGCTTGTAAGGATTCGTTTTGTTAAAAGTGTTGTTTAACACAAAGTCTATGAAGTTAGCAAGCCTAACACATTGTTTTCTAACGAAATGATGCTTAAATTGACTTTTATATTGTCAATAAGAGATCAAGTTTAATCACCTAATCATTTAAGTAAGGAAGTGGCCATTGCTATCCTCGCCCGGGGTGAGAATAAAAACCCTACGATTGACCTCTCACCCCGGGTGAGACTTGCCAGCGTTGGCTATTCTCACCCAGTGTGAAACAAGACCTGTTTTTCCTAATTTCGAAATGCTTTCTATCGGTGTGGATGATCAAATTGACAAAGGCAAAGAAAAAAAATGACGTTATAGCACAAAAGTAAGCTAATTTGATCGTCTACAAAGATGCTATGGCTCTTTCACTTTTCGAATCGACCGAACTACGCGGGTCACCATTTCGTTTTGCCCGAAAGTTCTCGCAAGATCTACTCCTCCCCCTTATCTCTCTCTCTCTCTCTCTCTCTCTCTCTCTCTCTCTCTCTCTCTCTCTCTCTCTCTCTCTCTCGGCAATTTATTAAATCTGCAACCTGCAATTAGATAACAACTAGATCTAGATTCGAGACTTTAGTAAAGGCAGAGTCCAGGGGAAAACATCAATTAAATTCGTGTGGTGCAGATGAGTAAAGAGAGACCAAAACAATCTCTCTATTGCGACTATCATTGCACATCACTTCGCCTAATACATGTTCCGGTAGATTTAACTACCTATAAATAGATGGAAGTTTGACCCGTGTCAAAGGTTGGGGGTGGCTGACGATTCGGAGGTGGCTGCGGGTTGACGAAAGGGAAAAGCGCACCGCCGCCATCCTTCCACGACTCACGGTATTAGCTGTGTAAGCCTATTACTCTTTTCCACTGATGAAACAACCCTGAAGGAAGATGCCAGTTGCAACAAAGTGAGCACTTTTGCTCCTCAGTTCTTACTTTTTAAAAACTTTTTCCTTCCTCTGGTATCCTTAGGATGTCGAGGGGAGGTGCAGGTTTCGGTGTCTGTGATAGATATGCTAATTACTTATATTGTTCCAGGGCCTTTTTAACCCCATCCAGTCAGGTCTTTCTTGGTCTTCCTCTTAATTTAAAGCCGGATTCGCGGGTGTGGTAAGCTCTAGCCGCTAGTTGTTTCTGGGGTATTCTGGTTAGATGTCTGAACCATTTGACTCTTTGACGCTCTAATAAATTTACTACTGGTAGACGTATGGTCTCATTCCTCATGCGGTCTTCTCTGGTGACGTTGGTGGTTTTGCGGAGACACCTAATTTCGCGTGCATTGATTTTCCTTTCTCATGCCTTGTTTAGAGACCATGTTTGGCACTGGTATGTTAATGTTGGTATGAATATTCTATTGATGAGCTGGGGATGTCACTTCAGTTGGGATGTTCTTGTGACTGAGAAGGGGTGCTAGCTGGTAGGTCACTGCATTTGCCTTCATAGTTCTTTTTCTTTGTCCATACGCCCATCTAGTGAGAAGATGCTTCCCAAATATTTAAATTCCTCTACTTGTTGGAGTTGTGTTCCGTCAACAAGGATGTTGAGTTTCCCTGGGTTTTTTTCTTGCCTTCATAACTTCTGTTTTTGAAATGAAAATTGTGATGTTTATGTGTTTACATTCTTCATTAATTAATTTTGTGGTGTCTTTTTGTGATTCTTCTTCTTCTGTATTTAATGTACTCTGGTCATCAGCAAATAGAAGCTCGCTCAGTTCATTGATGTTGTCATTTGCTGCTTTCGTGATCTTATCCATGTAAGTGATGAAGAGAAGCGGAGAGAGAACACACCCTTGTCTCACCCCAGACGTGATGGGGAAACAGTCCGGTAGTCCTTCTGTTGACCTTTCGGCACACCGGCTGTTTTTATAAAGTGCCATGATGTTCTTGAGCAATTGTCCTTTAACACCATATTACTCTAAGACTACCCCCCGGGGCGATGCCACTGACGGAAGTGTCTTTATGCCATTCCAAAACAGGGGACGTTCTAATGCACAGTAGAATTGTAAATGGGCTGATCGAACAATGGCATGCTCATAACTATGCCTGAACTGCAACAGGGAACTGCGCCTTTTTCTTTCCTAATCCTTACTATCGTCATTTTCCTCTACTTCTTTTGTATGTTTGTCACACTCTTGTGACCCGCTGTTTCCGGGGTACCTTGATAGTCTAAGCAGACTTTGTGCTGTAGAAGCTAGAAAGGTGAGCAGAGTAAGTTTGATTCCCTGTAAGGACTTCTCTGTTGACATCCACCCCTTGGCGCTCATATGACCTTATGCAGTTGCGGGTGCCGTAAAACCGCTACTAAAACCTCTAAGACTTCCCAAAGTTGACATCTGTTTACCCTGTCAAACGCCTTTTCTTGGTCCATGAAGATGATATTGAGGTCCAATGGCAGTCTCACACAACTGTCCGAATGCAAAAAAAAACCCAGGTTAAATATCCTCCATAGCCAGAGTACTCCGATATGGCCGTATAGTTTGATCTCTTCTGCTGTGATGTTTTCTATGCCTATCGCTTTGTTTGTGGGGCTATTCTTTATAACATGTTGGGTTTCACTCTGCAGTAGTGATGGTTCTGGAGTGGTTTCTTTCGGTGAGAAGCTGTTTGCTGTTGTTTCTGCTGTAGGATTCAGCAGCTCCTGGAAATAGCGTTTCTATCTTTCCTTAATCTTTGGCTTTCTGAAAATAGGGTTTTCCGTGCTCATCATTGACTATTTCAGTTTGGTTGAATGGTTCTTCCCGCATCCTCATGCTTTTTCAACTCTCTAGTAAAACTCTCAAAGGTTTTCTTTACATTTTGTTACCAGCTGTTCTCCGTATACTGACCTGGATCTGTTCTTAGCTTCTTTTACTACCCTTGATGTATAGCGGCGGTTCTTTCTGTATAGGATGTAATCTTCCTCCGTCTTTGTTTTCTACCACTTTTTAAATGCCCCTTTCTTCAGTAAGACGGCTTCCTTCACTTGGTCATTCCACCATATAGTTGTTTTCTTTTTCTGCCCTCTTTTTTTCCTGGTGCCGAACTCTTCTTTCAATGCTCTGTACACACATGCTTTGAAGTGGCTCCATTCCTCTTCCATGTCTCCCAATTTTGGGGGAAATTTGTGAAATAAATCGTTCAAACGTTCATGTATCTTATCCTTGTTATTGTCATTTATATTTCTGAGATTTACGACTTCCCATCGTTTCTTTGCTTCTGGCCTTTTCCTGTTTGGTGTGTCAATAAATAGTCATGATGACTGGTCTGTGGTCAGTGTCTGTGATGTAGATGGGAATCACTCTTGAGTCTCTGTTTTTCTCTGTTTCGATCTTTTGGCAAGGATAAAATCAATTTGTGATGCTATCTTTAGATCATTGCTTTTGTAGGCCCCCTATCAAGTTTTAACTTGACTCCTTTTGTGTTGGAAGAAGGTATTTGATATGACGAGCTCATGTTCTGCACACAAATGTAATTTCATTTCTCCATTGCTGTTTTGATCTGTATCCCTGTCACTGTGTGGCCGCATGTATGTCTTCCACGTCGTCTTCCTTGTTTCCACTCTGCCGTTAAAGTCCCCCATCATTGTCACATTATCTTTGTCATCCACGATGTTTAAAAATTCACTCAGTAGATCATAGAACTGGTGTCGCTGTTCTTCGGGACATGAGCCATTGCATGGGGTGTGTGTATATATATATATATATATATATATATATATATATATATATATATATATATATATATATATATATATATATATATATTTGATGACCCTCAGTAATTGTCATAATGCTATGGTGATTTCCCGCTTTATACCATACTCGTTGAATTTTTTTCATATTCTTCAAGTCTGCGTTATGCTTGGGTTTAACGCACTTGCAACACAAATAATTCTTACAAGCCCCGAAGATTAGAGGTGTTACAAGAGAGTAACATACACAGAAAAGAACGAGGAGAGATAAGGACGGTTGATTGTTAATAAGGAAAAAAGGAACAAACCACACCCCAGAGCACCCGCCAACCTCCTGCTTGAGTTATGCCTGTAAGATTGAAACTGCTTTCAATTTTAATCATTTTCCCCTATAGCAAGTTACAGAACTCTTTAAAACAAAATGAGTGATATTTTTCTTTTGAAAATCGGACCATTATTATGGAAAGTGTGCCCGTATCTTTTTTGGGATAACAGGCATTGGACTCCCGACGTCACGATTATGACGTAATTAAACGGTAAATAAAATGTTACTCTTAATGTACTTGACTTTTAATTTTATATATTGATTCTACATAAAACAGCAAACAAAATGATACCTCAATGGTCACGATACAACTATTATTAAGGATTTTATGACTTTGTGAAGCAAAATTTCGAGTTTTGGTGGCACAAAATGCAGTGCAAAAATTTGGCCAAATCAGGGCGAAAATTGATTCACAAAAAGGGTCGCTGCTTCTAAACTAACAAAGATAGCGCAAAAATTTTAAAAGCTCTGAAAACAGAAAGCCAAGCTCTTTTCAATAATCTAAATTTTAATGCCCTCGGAGAAGTTTGAAAATTTCACTGAAATGCCTATAACAAGAAAAAATTGTTTAAGATAAAAAAAATTATATATATATATCTAGATGTACACTGATTTTTTATAACATTTTAACATTTTAAAGGCTAAAGGCTAACCAACCGTGCAGTGAACTTTTGCGAAAGTAAACAACTTGTGTTTCGCGCGCTCATATGACCTTAGCAGTTGCGAGCGCCGTAAAACCCTAAGAGCCTACAAAATTAACATTTCTAAGACCTCTCTCTCTCTCTCTCTCTCTCTCTCTCTCTCCCCTCTCTCCTCTCTCTCTCTCTCTCCCCTCTCTCCTCTCTCTCTCTCTCTCTCCCCTCTCTCTCTCTCTCTATATATCTATGTTGTGTGTATACTATTACAATTAGCATGTACACGTACCTGCAAAAGGCTCTGTCACTGCTACCAGGTGCTTTTTGTAGCCAAGGAAACTCTTCTTCCCATTTTTTCTGAAAGTTTCGTTCACTATCATACGCTCATTTCCACTTCGATGCCATGATGCTTTCTTACGACTAGATAGATGTAGGGGGAGTGGGGGCACAGTGGATCAAAAAAATTCAAACAGGAATTTTGTTCAAAGTTGTAAAGCAAATTAATTCAATAACTTTTTGTTAGCAGAAGGAGAAATCAAATTTTATTATGCATGAACAGCTTGTGCATTCTCAATCAATCAAAGAAGGTAGGCCTATAAGCACTGATTCACTGTGCCCCCTCTGATCCAGTGTGCCCCGGAGTGGGGGCACAGTGAATCATGCCAAGGGGCACAGTGAATCATGCCAAGGGGCACAGTGAATCATGCGCTTTTTTAACACATAAATGCCACGAGCATCAAAATTCAATAACTCTTCACCACATAATGTTGTGGAACTTAAAAAAGCAAACTTTAAAAGGTTGTAAAAGCCAACTTTGCAAAGGACTAAACACTGCCTCAGTCGACAAAATGCAAACATAAAATCAAACTAGCGAAGTTCATTGGCATAAACAGTAAAGTTCACATCAAATGAGAAGTGTCTTGCTACACGAGCTGTGCCGCCTTGAACTTTGGGGTCTGGGAGTTTGCCAACGATTTGGTCAAGTGTTACTTCTGAAGTATCATCAGCCTGTGGGAAGACGAAAGAGAAAGCACTGGGTTTCTCTCTGCGGAGAAACTTGATTTCAAAAACTGTGTCATTGGTTTCCGAATCCCTGCTTTTGTTAAGACTTTTCCCAACATACACAAGCTTTGTCTTCTTTGTTTCGAATTGAACTAAAACAAAGTCATCAGGGTTTAACTCCTTGACATCCGGTTCATGAATCCTGTTCGCGTGATCTAAACCATCCCCACTTTCATAATCCGAAGAGTCATCGTCATATGGAATGCTGTCACTGTCCTCCTCAGAGTCACTTCTTTCTGCCATTGGGGCAGTAAATGGTAACCTTTGCTTCGATTTTGAAGACTTTGCAGATTTATTGTTCCTTTTCATTTCATTATCTTGAATCCTGACTTTCTCAGGGGTCGAGGTGGCAATCATGGAACTGCCTCGCTTTCTACCACCCTTTGTTTTTCGGGGGGGGGGGGGGGGGGGGGGAGCTTTGGGGAAGGGATGAATAATGTGAGGGGAAATGAGGCCCACAGCAGAGGTGTTTCCAGATGACGTTGATGCTTTCTTTGCTTCAGTTGTTGAGAATGTGGCGGCGGCTGGTGTGGGTGTTGCGGGGGCGGCTGGTGAAGGTGTTGCCGGGGCGGCTGCTGAGGGTGTTGCCGGGGCGGCAGAGTCAGTGGCACTGGAAGATTGTGCAGAAGTCGAAGGACTCAGGGGGCGATCAGTGACGTATGCACAAAGACAGTCCTCCTCTGTGAATTTGTTTGGGTTGAAAGGCCATGCCAGTCACTTGAAAGCCAGCGATGATGTTTCTGGGTGTGAATGCCTGTGGATAAGCTTGGCCAACAATTTCTGCGACGTTGTGAATGGTGATTGACTGTCCTGGGTGGTTGACCATGAAAACGCTGCATGCCTGGTTGTAATAGGACTTGAAAGGTCCGTAGACTGAGCAGTCCAATGGCTGCAGTTTGTGGCTGCAGTGAGGCGGCAAAGAGACCATCACAACTCCGTTGTCTCTTGCTTTGTCAATTGTCTTAAGAGACAGGTGTGTTTCGTGATTTTCCAGTATAAGCAACACTGGGTGGTCCTTTGAGCATTTGGTGGATTTTATTAAATGTTCCATGTATTCATAGAATGAATCTTTGGTCATCCAACCACTGGTGTATGCTGTTCCAGTTGTGCCTGGAGGTGCTCCATGTGTCATTGTTTGTTTGAAATGCACCCTTGGAAAGACCATGAAAGGTGGGACTGTATTCCCTGCAGCACTGATGGTGCACAACATAGTAACCAATACTCCTCTCTCAGCTGAGGTTACTTTTCCTACTTGTCTCTCCTTTCGGCTTGCAATAACTTTCTCATTGCCTACTTTTTGAACAGTGCTACAGCCTGTTTCATCACAATTGTATATGTCTAGGGGACAGAATTTGTACTTTGTGAAACCTTCCTCCAGATTGTTGTAGAATTTTGAGACGTTGGCGTGGTTGAAACTGGTAGCGCGCGAGAGGCTTGTTGTTTCTGGCCTCCTGAGAGACAAGTCTTTGTGTCGCTTCATGTAACTTTGGAACCAGTCTATTCCTGCGCTCTTATTTTTCGTCCACGGTTCAGGGAATGTCTTGTTATTGCTGACTGCAAACTCATATGCAAGCTCCTGAGCCTGTTTCGTTGTGAGTCCAAAATGGATTTTGGAAGCGGTGAGGATGTAATCTTTCAGTGCATTTTCCTCAGCTTCGCTAAAAACCTGACGACAGTTGTAATGAGGTGAATAGCTGAGGGCCTCAGGATCTTCACTACTTTTGGCCTTCTTCACCCATCGATTCAAGGTTGAAAATCCAATTCCAGTCCTGGCGCTTACTGCTCTGATAGAAGAGCCTCCAGAAAGAACAT
This sequence comes from Aplysia californica, assembly GCF_000002075.1. Taxonomy (NCBI): domain Eukaryota; kingdom Metazoa; phylum Mollusca; class Gastropoda; order Aplysiida; family Aplysiidae; genus Aplysia; species Aplysia californica. Next base: position 685,815 of record NW_004797658.1, read on the forward strand.
CCTCAACAGCAGCTTTCATGTCTTCAGGAGCAACGTTTCCTATTTTTCGACCTGCTGGTCTGTTTCGAACCATGATTTTGATGAGTTTGACAGCTTGAGTAGATCTGAGGACACACAGAGAGGAGCAAAGACAAAGATCAGATCCAAAAAAACCTTAACAAAAAGCCTCAACAGCTATGATTGTTCACCTACTATACCAGGGGCACAGTGGATCACTGATCCACTGTGCCCCGATCCACTGTGCCCCCTCATGCAGTGAAACATGTTTGATTCGCTAAGCTTGGCAAGATTGTATCCTAGATGAGCGTGTTAGTGACAAATATGTGATAAAACAATACTCTTTTTGTTGGTATTGAATATTTTCAAATCTTCTTTAAAGTGTTTGAGCAATAACAAAATATGTCAGGACTCTAAAATTTACTTTTGTATGCAAAAAAAAAGGTACTTACCAAGTTTCTAAGCAGGCCAGAGGAGTTGATTCAAATTTGGTGCTTTCCAAGATGGAGGACAATGATGCAGTCCAAAAGGAAGTTGGCTTCACCTTAAATGGCATTCGCATTTTTCATAATTTAATTTGATTCACTGTGCCCCGTGATCCACTGTGCCCCCACTCCCCCCTACCCACTAGATCTAGATTCTAGACCCTTCCCACGTGAGCTAGCAGAATAGGCCTGGACCTAGAATTCAAAGAAAAGTGAATCGTGAAATTGAAAGTGAAACCACAAAAAAAGCGGATCTCGAAATAGCTGACTGAACTGGCTGGGCAGGAAATTGTCGGTGAACCTGCCACAAAAATCTGGTTAATCAAACCAAGTGATTAGACCTATTTTGTAGTTTTGGCACAATCAAATCATCAGACTGAATTAATTGAGACAATGTTAGTGCTGTAAAAGTAAAAGCGTTCATTCCTAGGCCTCAGAAAATAAAATCTGCCAAATATCTGCCAAACTGCCAAACCGTTGTTTTTTTTCTGCCAGACGACTTCAAATTCTGCCTAAAAAAAAGACATTTGGCAGAAAATCTGCCAAATTGGCTACCCTGTTTCACTGTATTACTAGAGTTATTTCCCCTGCGCCTATCAGCATGTACTGGCCGATAACGATCGCTTTCGTGTTGCTATGACTATGCTACACAAGCGCTTATCCACAAGATTATGGTCCAAGTAGAAATCTGGCAATCAACCCTGTCTTAAGTCTCCACCACCTCCCCTACATATTAACGAAATTCATTTTAGACCCACTTTAGAGGTACCATTTTGTAGAGTTTGATGCTCTGTCATAAAAATTCACCAGCAAGAACGGATGAAAAAATACTGAAAAACATTCTCAGATAATTAATGATACAGGGTGGTGATGACGCCGTACGTCGTAAGAGACACCTGATTTTTCAATCAACCATCGCTTGTTTATTTCTCCGTGATTTTAATTGAAATTTGAGTCTAAATGAACTTTTTTTTTTTACTGGGAAGTAATGGATAACCTAACCATGCACCAAAATCTTTGAGGGCCTCACCATCAGTGAGCACTGGAACACGCACTAAAAATCGAGGCATTTTCATAAAAGATCAAATGAATTCATGAACCATGCAAGAGCAATTTGCTATTTGATACCATATCTTTATCTCATTTACTTGAGAGTTTGTAAAGAAAAACCCTTGATGGCACATGCTGTAAGGAGGTGCAAATTTATTTTTCAAAATAGTTGCCGTCGGCGAGGCACCTTTTGACCTTGGTTCATAATCATATATATTCATTTAAAATCTCTCATTCTCTGTAAATTTTATATTTAGACTTCAAAATAGGTTTTACAAGTAAACTTTATGGTTTAAAATAGAATTAATCATGATTAGCTCCAAAAAACATGTTGTCAGGAAACATTGTGTAGCAGTACGTTATTGATTTTTTAGTCTTTTTGATTCTTTGAATTTGAAGGTTGAAAATGCATTCAGATGTGTTTCAGTTTCAGACATTTTTGCATTACGTGTGATGTTAATAAATTGTTGAATTTGTTTATATCTTCACCTTTGTTTTATTTGTAAAACAGAAGTCAATGTCATATATAAGGCTTCCTTTATTCCTTGCACATCATCCTACTTTACCTTCACTCTATCCATGGCTCATCACCTCTACTCTCTCTCTATCCCTGGCTCATCTCTTCTACTTTCCCTGTACCCCTGACGCATCACCTCTACACTCTCTCTCTCTCTCTCTCTCTCTCTCTCTCTCTCTCTCTCTCTCTATCCCTGACACATCACCTCTACTCTCCCTCTACCTCTATCCTATCCCTGGCTCATCACCTCTACTCTTACACCTCCAGCCTGTGGGAGACGCATTGGAAGAAATAAACCAACGACAAACTCCACAACATTAAACCCAAAACAGGGTCAGCGAAAACCTTCGGGCCTCTCCAGAAGAGACGAAGTCTTTTTTTACTCGATTACGCATAGGACACATGTTCCTGGTACATAAAAACATGTACAATACCTTCTTTAGGGAGATGAGAAGCCGTTCTGTGTCGGATGTGACTCAGATTTTACCATTATACACACATATCATATGCATTTTAACAGAATGTCTAGACTTTGGAGTGACCCGAAGGAAATATATAAATGCAAAAAATTACAAGATCTGTTTTCTGTCGTTGATCCCAACAAAATCATTACGGAGGTCAAATCATTAATTTTATAAAGGCCATTGGCCTTTAAGGAGAATTATGAAAACCGTTTAAAAATGTTAATGTTATTTAAAAAGTTATTTTAAATCAAGAATTTATTTACCCCCGAAGTTTAGCATTTTAACATTTTAATACATGTACAAAAATATAATGTAGAAATATAGACCAAAATCAGTCTGTGCAGTATACTGTTGCGAATAGAACCAACTTTTTTCGCGCTCTCGTATGTCCTGCAGTTGCGAGCGCCGTAAAACTTTTACTAAAACAAACATCACCTCTACTCTATTCACCCTCTATCGCTTGCACATAACCTCTACTCTACTGTATCTCTATCCCTTGCACATCACCTTTACTCTCCCTATATCTATCCCTGACACATCACCTCTACTCTCCCTCTATCCCTGACACATTACCTCTACTTTCTCTCTATACTTGGCACATCACCTCTACTCTCCCTCTGCCCCTGAATTCCCAGGCACATCACCTCTACTCTCCCTCTATCCCTGACACATCACCTCTACTCTCCCTCTATCCCTGACACACCACCTCTTCTCTACTCTCCTTCACTATGAAGCACAGCATCCCAGCAGACAAAGGGAGTCAAAGAATAAAATGGCTTCGCCAAGACAGATTTGTTTGAGTTTTTTTTTTCTTTGAGAGGGGGTGGGGGTGGGGTTGTATGAGTTCTTTTATACCCCCCATCGATAGAATTTGGATCATTGGAGAGGCAGGCTGAGACTGAGAGGAGAGGGATTCAAACTACTCGATAAAAATGTTATCCCCACTCCAGAATAGAACTCTGAGTTTCCTGTATGCGACAGTAAAGTGTGTAACCCCAACACCATAGGCCCTAGTATGTAGTAAGCGAGATTCAAACAGACGCCTTCTGCGTGCAACAGCAAAGAAGCTAATAAAGCTCCTTCATCTGTATTAGTATTTGTCTGTCCATATTTTGAAAAAAAAAATTATATCTCTTTATTAATTCGCCAATTCGCACACAACTTTACACGGCACGTCTGTAGACCAGCAACCAGACAAATGACTCTTTGATTCAGTTATTGATTTTTTAAAAGTTTCCTTACTTGAGCTCAATAATTGTAATACACGTACTTAACACTGCCCCCTGGATGCACACACAAGATCACCACGCTAGAACTAGATGATTTACACTTTAGTAACCTAGCCTATAAATCGCTCATTTTGAGACAGCTACACTATTCTGCCCCACATTTTTAAGTTTATTAAGTGAAAGCTTGTACTTGTAGATAATTTCCTCAAAAAACCATCAAGACGTCTCCATGTTTGTCGTAAAAAGTACTTATGTCTTTTGGATCGTGTTTCAAAGTTCAAAGCAGTGGCGGGGCGCCATTGATGCAATTGGTGCAAGCGCTCCACCTAACCCTGGCCGTCACCCCTCCCTCCCCTCCCCCTTTTTAATTGTTCTAAACCAGTCAGTGCTCCAGATCTCATCCTTGCGATCCGTCACCCGCTGGCTGCGCCAGTGAAGAGACAGACGGCGAGGATGGTTTTTGTGCTCGCCGCACCGCTCGGGAGTGTCTGCTGGGACTGGGAGTGGGAGCAAGCAAAATCTTTGCACCAGTTATTTTTGTCACTGTAGAGAAATCTAGGCGTCGTTCTTCCCGCACAAGAAGAAAGGTGCGTGAAACCAAAGATAGTAGCCTACATAACAAGATGGGCCACTCAGCCAAAAAAGTGTCCTCCGGAAGTTCGCTCTTTGTTTCAGATCGCGCTGCAGTCTGTATTGAAGCTCTCTTTCGTTTTTCCAGAAGAAGAATAGGAATAGCACCCCCTTGCTTGCTCAGATCGACTGAGGTTCATCAGCAGTTCGGGTTCGTTCAGTGCGGAGTTTTAGGTGTTTTTGATTTATTTTAATGACCTCTCGTCTTTCATTCTAAAGTCAAATTAAACGAAGAAAACAAACACCCTTTCCTCCGGAAGAGGTTTTTTGTCTGCGTAGCCATTTTAAAAAAGTGTTCTTCCGAAATTTATTTTTAAAAACTTGCTAGTTTCACTTTGATTTTTTAAACTCAAGTAGGGTAACTCTGTTCGCAAAGGGTGCGCATTTGCGAAGGGGGCGCCACCGAATTTTGAGGACACTTTTTTAATTGGCTCAAAGAGAGAGGAGTGGCCCATCTTGCTATTTACTATCTTTGGTGAAACTCCTCTTCGCGGCACCAATTTGGTACAAGCAAAACATTTGATCCAAGTTTCCGCGAGCTTATTTACTACACTAGATCTAGAAACTAGTAAGTAGTCTACGGTAACTCAATGAAGAATGGGTATCGAAACGTTGTCTCCCTCTATTGCGTAGCAAGTCCTGGTGCTGCAATAAGTAATTAGAAATCTTTGAATCTTCTCAGATTGTGAGCTTAGTGAGTTGTTAGTATTGTTTCACTTTATCGCAGCTTTTATGGGGTTTCATCTAGAAACAGTTGTAAATATCGATGTAAATTACAGGATATCCTGCAGGTTCTAATTGAATTTCTGTAGAAATCTTAATAGTAGTAACTACTAAGCCTATTGCCCATTAGCTCATTTTCCAATTAAGCACCACCTTGTCTGCAACCCACGCGACGCCACTGGTTCAAAGGCATCCGTTAAAGTGAAAGTGATGAAAATAATGTGTCCTTTTTAATTTTTACGTTGTTTTTTTTTTCCTTTGTAGAAATCTATGCTGTAAGTGTAATTGGTCGCTTTTAAGGACAAGCGGGCTAAGACAGATTTCGGGGGTTGTTTGTTCACAGATGGCTCCAAATCGGACTCTCGTGTGGGCGCCGCAGCCAAACAGTGTACACACCAGAGGAGACTCCATCCCGAAGACTCCATTTTCTCAGCGGAGGCCACTGCCTTTGACATGGCACTGGACTCCGTAGAAGTAGAAGATTCTCCTAACAAATCTTTCCTTTATCCTTTCTGACTCTGTCTTGCATCACCTCACATACAAACTACACGCTCCTACACCCAAAAATAGTTGGGCTAAAACAAAAAATACACGCCTTGACTGAAACCGGGAAAAGTATCATGTTCGCATGGATACCTAGCCATGTGGGCATCCAAGGAAACGAGCAGGTAGATCACCTGGCAAAGGAATCCCTATCCCTTCTGTTGGGATCAGCGACGAACACTCTCTCGCAGACTGACTTTATAAATAAACTCAAAAACTACACCTCCAGTCCGTGGGAGACCCATTGGAAAAAAACAACAACAAAAAACAATAAACTTTACAACATTAAGCCCAAATTTCAGACCGCCAAATCCTTCGGGCCTCTCCAGAAGAGACGAAGTCATTTTTACTCGTTTACGCATCGGGCACATGGTCCTAATACATAAATAAATGTACCTCCTTCAGGGAGATAAGAAGCCGTTCTGTGTCGGATGCGACAGATTTTACAATTAGGTAGGCCTACATTTTAACCGAAGAATGTCTAGACTTCGGAGAAATCCGACGGAATTTTTAGAGTTGCAAAAAATTGCAAGATCTGTTTTCCGTCGTTGATCCCAACAGAATTCTGGATTTTATGAAGGCCATTGGCCTTTATGGGAAACTATAAAACGAAATAAAATTGTAAAAAAAAATTATGTTAGTCAAAAAAGTTATTTTAAATTAAAAATATATTTAGATCTACACCAAATTTTAATATTTTACAATTTTAAAATCTGATAGTAGACCAGAGCTCAGCCGTGCAGTGAACTGTTGCGAATGCAACCAACTTGTGTTTCGCGCGCTCATATATAACCTTTTATGCAGTTGCGAGCGCCGTAAAACTCATACAAAAACAAACATCAACTCTATCCCTGACACATCCTCTACTCTCCCTTTTAATTATCCCTGGTACATCACCTCTACTCTCCCTCTATCCCTTGCACATCACCCTCTACTCTCCCTCTATCCCTTGCACATCACCTCTACTCTCCCTCTATCCCTTGCACATCACCTCTACTCTCCCTCTATCCCATGCACTTCACCTCTACTCTCTCTCTCTATTCTTGACACATCACCTCTACTCTCCCTCTATTCCTTGCACATCATCTCTACTCTCCCTCTATCCCATGCACTTTACTTCTACTCTCTCTCTCTATCCTTGACACAACATCACCTCTACTCACCCTCTATCCCTTGCACATCACCTCTACTCTCCCTCTATCCCTTGCACATCACCTCTACTCTCCCTCTATCCCTTGCACTTGCACATCACCTCTACTCACCCTCTATCCCTTGCACATCACCTCTACTCTCCCTCTATCCCTTGCACATCACCTCTACTACTATTAGTACTATGATGACCTGTGACGCATCCCTGAAACAACTGAAGAAGGGCTCAGTGCAAAACAGGTTTAGTAACAGAGATCCTTTCATCATCATTTGGCCTGTTTTAGACTTTTAAAAAAATGTCCAGGCTTGTACTGAACTTGGTTTTTAGTTTTAGTAAGGTTTTAAGTTTTGCTGCGCTCGCAACTGCTTAATGTCTGCTTCGACTATCAAGGCATCCCGGAAATAGCAGTTCACAAGAGAGTGGCGAAATACTTGTACAAAAGAAGTAGAGGAAAATGACGATAGTAAGGCTGTCCCGGTGGTTTTATGCACCTCGCATAATTTAGCAAAGTTTGATGATTTTTGGCATAATTTCTGATTATTTTCCGTTATCATTCTTTGTTAAAATTAACAGAATCGCATAATTTCACATTTTTGGGCTTAGTTTGCATAATTTCAAAATTTTTCTAGCATAAAACGACGGGGTCAGGTAAGGATGAGTAAGGGCTAGCACAAGTAGGCCTACTAATTAAGTACCGGTAGTGTGTATTGTGTACCCTGGATTTTATTCCCTTAGCATGGACTAGTCCAGTTTTTCACTTTATCCCTTCAAATGGTAATCGGATCTGGAATACTGAACAATTTAATTAATTTATACCATACCGGTACCGAAAGTCAGCATGACATAGAAAAACTTGAAAAACATGATTAGATCTAATTACACAAACGAAAAACAAACCAAACCAAACATACGTATAATATTTGTCAAGGCGTTTAGATCTATTGATTTTTGCATCAGATAGAGATCTATACATAATGTCTATTGAGGTGTTTCCTTAAAAGTAGGTCACCACGTGGAACGTTCAAGACCAGCAAAAGGGTCAGACATAATACAAACAATTCAACACTTGAACAATCATCATAATCATTCTTACAGAAAATGTAAACAGCTGTGTATAGAGTATAAACATACCTGTACCGTAAACATGGGGTACTTTGTCTCCTAGGGTGACTGCCCAATTATGATGAAAAACTTGAATGTGTCTCTTCTAGTTCTAGACCTGGTTTGAAGAAGTGGTCACCAGATTTGCTACTTCATCTACTGTCAAATATGATCAAATGCTTACAGTAGTTCGAGTTCCATTCCTACTAGTTACTACTAGGCGCTTGTGTGATATTTTACCTACAACTACTAGTTACTAGGTCACTGGTGTGTCAAAAATGGGGTAGGCAAAGGCACCTAACTGGAACAAGCACACATAAAAAAATAGTGAAATGATACATGTATATATCTAGAAAGGTGTAACACCCCTACCGACACTACTGGATTATTGTGGGATCTCCGAGTTTATTAATGTCCATCTCCGAAAGGGCCGAGCCAATTACGAAATTCATGTAAAAATGCCATTCCCAAGGACACAACATCGGACTCGGACCGAGCTGAAGCTCGAACCCCCGAACCCGCAATCCCACGATCACGGGTCTGGTAGCCTAACTACATGTGTATTACTACGCCACTTTGGAAGTCTTCAGAAGTAAAGATTTTTTATAAAGACATACCGAACTTACGACAGTATAAGTGCACAGTGAGTCACAGTACTATGTCATGTCTCAGGTGATGATTGGATTTCATTTCATTGTTTCTCTCTCCCCCCAACCACAAACACACACACACACACACACACACACACACACACACACACACACACACACACACATTTATATGTTTAGTCTCTTGTGATGTACATGTACAAATGTATCGTCCCGGTCTTTACGCAAATACCCAAACCAATTTCTGGGCTTTGCAAATAACAATCTACATAGGCCTACAATTCAATAGTTAAAAAAGTCTAAAATGTACATCAAGTCATAAATAAAATACATGTACTGAAAAATGAGTTCCACATTAGACAGTCTTTACGTATGATTTATGAGATAAAAGAAGAATTCACACACGAACAAGACACCATTAGCATAAAATTCGGACATCAAGTAAAGTAACAACCAGATCTGCACTATTAATCAAATATATCGTGTTCTGTCTGTTGTTAACATGTAGAAAGTGGAATATAATTTATATTATAAAACAGTCCAACAAGCGTACACATAATGAAACATGGACGTAGGTAGCAAACTGATTTTCTTTCAGGTCCCAGATTTTTTTTCGTATGGCACGTATTTTCTTTTATAATGAACGGTCTAAAGCACGCATATAGTAAGTTCTGATTATTTTCCTTTCTCATCCTTTGTCAAAATTAACAAAATCGCATAACTTCACATTTTTGGGCTCAGTTTGCATAATTTCAGAATTCTTTGTTGTTGCATAAAACGCGGGGACAGCTTTGTTCTGCATAAGGGGCAGTCTCGTCATATAATCTAATCCGTTTGTCTAGACTTGTCTTATAATAGCAAGCTGCGCAGGTTCTAGCGAAAATTTCCCTTTGTTAAGCTTTACCTGGTGGCGTGTTTCACAGAACAAAGTGTGCGTTTAGAAGAAGTGATTGTGCATAAATTGTACTTCTAAATTATATAGAGGACTTCGACAGCACATCTGAAGCTCTGTACATCCTGCGAGAATGTTCTAATGGCCTTTTCCGCATTCCACGTGAACCTAAGGAGAACATTGCTGAGATTGTATGTAACTCGGTGAATGTGGAGCGCCGCAAGAAGGACAGCCGCAATAGATACGATGACGATTGTGATGTGTGGGAAAATACAAGAAACAACAAGTGTCATTTCTTCGAATTGCCAAACGGCCTACTGTGGAAAGGGTTCCTGAATGAAGGCAAACTTTGTAGAGAGGTGAAGATTGGCGATTCTTGTACGAAAGTACCTTACGATCAACATCCAGGACCAGAAGATGTTGGGCCTGTCCGGTATTATTCAACGCTTGCTGCAGACCCAGAATACAGCCGCCGAATCACCTGGGTGGAGAAGGGACCGGCACATCTTGTCAGTGAACACAGTTTGAGGGTAGCTCTCGTGGAGTAGGCCCTACAAGGGAACCTGGAAATGTGTTCGGCCACCGCATGGCAATTCCAAGACGCACAAAGGATGTGTTACGCCCGCATGGCAGGAAGTCATAGCAGATTGCAGACCGCTGACACTAGCCACCCAATGTACTCTACACAAAGATGGTCAGTCACAGCCAGGGGCAACCGATCGAGCTGCAACCCCGCAACAAGCTGAAGCAGCATACCAAGAAGCAGCAACGAGCTGAGCACCACAAACAAGATGGAGTACAGGGTAAATCAGCGAGCAACCTGGCAGACCAAATACTGAATCTAACTCTAGCCTTATCAGCCTCAGCAACTTCCTCTAATGTATCCAGTACAAGATGTGCGGCCCAGCAGTGGCGCCCTCTGTGATTCTCTTCCACGAAGATTAAATTCAGAATCTGAAGGGCTTCTGCTGCAACGGACGGACAGTACTGGAATTGACAAGACATATCTTGGCGATTCTTGGTGACAGCTCGAAACTTAGAGAACCCCTCCCTCACAAAGGAACACCATGACTGTAATGTCCATTTAGCCTACCTATGCCAACCTGGCATAGCAGCATGTAAACAATGCTGGCCATTGGTTTTGGCGCATTTGAAGAACAATAAAAAAACGAGCAGTCTGAGTTTCACCATCAATGCCTTCACTCTTGTTTCTATACTCTTCGTCATCTTGTCTGCTGTGTGTTATAAACTGGACCTATAAAACAACTAAACATTGTAATGATTAACTGCCAATCTTTGCCAGGCCGGTCTTTCTTCATTCGACCAGTATGTTCGAAGACTTCTTTTACTTTTTGTCCGCGATGGCAGCGGCACTTTTATGGAATCTAGAGGAACCACACAGCCACAAATGCTTATAGGCACCGATGACGAGAAGACACTAACGTGGGCAGTGAGAGTGAGAGCGGCCTTCCCAAGCTGCAGGCACTCTCCATCTGAAGAAAAACACGTTTGTTGTTTTAGTAGAGGTTTTACAGCGCTTGCAACTGCATAAGGTCATATGAGCGCCAAGGGGTGGATGCCAACAGAGAAGTCCTCACAGGGAATCAGACTTACTCTGCTCACCTCTCTAGCTTCAACAGCACAAAGTCATCTTCGACAATTAAGGCACCCCAGAAATAGCGGGTCACAAGAGTGTGAAAAACATACAAAAGAAGTAGAGGAAAATGACGATAGTAAGGATTAGGAAAGAAAAAGTAGCAGTTCCCTGTTGTAGTAGTAGTCCAGGCACAGTTATGAGCATGCCATTGTTGGGTCAGCCCATTTACAATTCTACTGTGCATTATAACGACAAATGCCCCCCCCCCCCCTTTTGGGATCGACCTAAAGACACTTCAGTCAGTGGTACCACCCCGGGGGCACTGATGTTCGGAGAATGGGGAGTGATCAAGTCGGCCAACAGAGCTGAATACGACATACGAGTATTACGAGTTCCCAGAGCAGCTGAGCTGCCCAGTGGCCAGCGTATGACGAGGAGTATTTCATGAAACTCGCTGATCAGCTGAAAGACAACGTACTGAAACTTTTAGGGATGGGTGCATGCCAACCCCTACTTGGACCAATAACAACGCAGAAAGTCTGAATGCCGTTTGTTGGACTCGTCAGCAACTGCCACAGCTGGTTGACGTCCTGCGCAATCTGTTCCTCACACAGAATGCTGAACCACAAAATGCGCTTTTGGGGATTGGAAACAATGCCCTAGCACCATCAGGTGCGCATATGCTCATGTCACCAGAGAAGTGGGACACAACTGTCAACAGATCAATAAAAGCAGAAATTGTGGATGCTGATGTGGCCTGCGCGTAGAGCAGGAACTATAACGTTAGTAGACAATACATACATGCATACCTTCTCAGTCAACCAAGCAAGCCCAAGAAACCTTGTCAATGAAAACGATAAAGGAACGAGGAAACAACAACATAGGGCATGTCAGGAATTAGTTGATTTTATTTTGCTCCAGAAATAAATTAGCATTGTTTGCTTAAGGAAGGGTTACGGTGCCTTCTGTTGGTTGTAAGAAAAAAATAACAAAGAAATCTCTCTCTCTCTCTCTCTCTCTCTCTCTCTCTCTCTCTCTCTCTCTCTCTCTCTCTCTCTCTCTCTAGTACGCGGGCTGAAAAAAGCACCTAGGGTGAATGGTACTTCTATAAATAAATAGGCCTATAATTATTCATGGGTAAAGTCTCTAGTCACGCAATAGGCCTACAATTTAAAGAAAAATGGAGTCCAGGGTTCCATATTATATCAATTTGCCCAAAACCGAAGAGACCCAAGGCAGACCAGATCAATTAGAATCAAACATTTGTACAAGTGTGCATGTAACAAATTAAAAGCAACACGGTTCACAAAGTGGCAGTGTGCGAACAAATTCAGCTGCTGGTCTTGCAGTAGCAAACCATGGACATGATGTAGGTTAACCTCTTCACTACTAAAAGGAAATACAGAGTATCGCTCTCTCTCGTGTTTTCCCAAACTGGTGCACTCCAATTTTATTCTACTGATTTATAAAGAATAACTTAAAAGATATATTTGGAATTTAAGCAGTTTTTAATTTTTAGTAAATTATCTCTCCAATGAACATGTTATCTCGTCTTAAATTATGTATTTAATAGAAACGCTTCAGCACCGAAGCTGTCCCCAAACGAGATTGTCTTTGTAGTATTGCATTTCCAGTAAAATTCTTTGAGATTCTCTAGCATTACGTGCCGGAGAAAGAATTGCAGGAAGAGAGAGAGAGAAGGAGAGAGAGAGAGAGAGAGTGAGAGAGAGAGAGAG
>NW_004797658.1:699710-709888 GCF_000002075.1 Aplysia californica
CCAAACTGTTGAACACATCCTTCAGCACTGCAAGACACACAGGGCCCTGAGACAGGAAACGTGGCCAACCCCACTGACGCTACAAGAGAAGCTATATGGGCCGCCAGATGAACTGAGCAGGACGGCCCAATTTATGACAGATACCGGACTTCAAGTGTGATGCGATCGAGAAGAAGAAGAAGAAGAAGAAGAAGGTATGTCAGCTTGAGGCTCGAGGCACTGTCACATGTGAACACTTGTCCAACACATTGCATTGTCCGGGATAGTCCGGAGCACTCCAGGGGCAGGGGTACCAGTAATGGGAAAATGAGTGAAAATATAATGACTGTTCTGATTCTGGTGATTGCCTGGGTGTACGGAGCAACTAGAAAGCAAAATGCAGCCTGATGTGGAGTTTTTAAAGTATATATTCATGCAATAATTGGCAAGTAAGGGATTCATCTTGTCAAAATCACATGTTTTGTGTGTAACAGCAAAGTACCAAACTTTTATACAACTGACATGGGAATTCCAAGATGTGCAGGGACAATACTTGTTTTAGTGAAGAGCATTACAAAGCGATTTGTGCTGCAGAAAATGCCGGACATCATAAATTCAGTAATTCCTTTTGTTTCCTAAATACCTCGAGCAATGTAAATCAGAATTTAAAAGAATAACTTACAAAGATTGTTCAAATATTCTCTTCTTACGCTCATAACTAAAATGACAAAAAATGTCATCATCATAGTTAAGCCCAGAACATTTTTTTACTCTTATTTACTACATTATTTATAATTCTCAAGAAATTACTGCCTCATAATCTTAATAATATGTCAATTGTCAACTTAATATAGACAGACATTATACAAATTGATATCACAACAGTGGTGCTTCAAAAGTAAAGTTGTAAAAGAGAACTGTTTTGGTCAGGCTATCTGATGTGCATAACTATGATGACATGTTACATCAAATATCACAAAATCGGAGGGGAATTTTCTTTTCTTTTTTTAAAGGCTTGATACTGGCGTAAAAAGCAGTAGAGATATCAACTACAGATGGGGTTGTTCAAATTTTATCACTTGTAGAGATTTTCTGTCATCATAGTTATGCACGTCAGAATCCCAAAGTACCATCTAACTCAAACATCTAAATTTCTTACAACATATATTTTTTTCTGCTGTTTTTGCACATGATTATTTTATAAAAATAAACCAATTACCTACGTATTCATGGCATTAAAACGGATATTAAGCAGTTTTTAATTTTTGACCTCTGTGACATGCTGGTACCAGAAGGCTCTTATAAAGTTTTTTAATGTAGAAATAAGCACTGTCCAAAACTACTAACAGAAAATAAACATCGAAAATAAACATCACTTAAGTTTTATAAAGCCTTAGATCAATAAAGTTTTTTAACGCACTTTCCAAAACTACTACTACTAACAGAAAATAAACACCACTTTTCGGGGCTTTCCCTAACATAAAAAAACGTCGAAAGTAAATCACTCCTCGGGACAGTTACAGGTAATCCGGGGCAGTCCAAGGCACAAAGTGACCCAACCTGTTAAAAACCTGTCATATGATGAAAGCATACATTTGAGCGGAGCGTGCCTTTGTATGGCGTACGTTTAGGCAGACACTACACTTCATGTTCTATATTGTACAGTCAGTTTACTAAATAATGTAATGCACAAAATCTGTTTTCATCCATACATTACACATAGGAGGTAACCAGTCTAAGAAAAGTAAGATTTCAAAAAGTAAAACTTTTCTCCTTTATGTTTTGTTTCATGATCCTCTAAGCTACTATACATTTGTATTTATAATCCGCACCAGACACACTTGACATCACATGTTAAGTCTTTTTCTTAAGTGTGTTTTTTTGTGTCCCTGTAGGTTGCCATTTTGAGTAAACATTGCACCACAAACTTCACATTTATAAGGCTTTTCTCCTGAGTGAATTCTTGTGTGTCTCTGTAGGTCACCGCTCTGTGTAAATGTTGCACTACAAACTTCACACTTGTAAGGTTTTTCTCCTGTGTGTGTTCCTTTATGTCGCAGCAGGCAACCACTTTTTATAAAGCTTTTACCACAAACTTCACATTTGTAGGGTTTTTCTTCGGTGTGTATTCTTTTGTGCCTCTGTAGGCTTTCACTATGTTTGAACATGACACCACAGACGTCACATTTGTAAGCTTTTTCTCCTGTGTGAGTTCTTTTGTGCCTCTGCAGGCCACCACTCTGCACAAACTTCGCATCACAAAAACTTCACACTTGTAAGGTTTCTCTCCTGTGAGTGTTCTTTTATGTCTCTGTAGGCAACCACTTTTTATAAAGCTTTTATTACAGACTTCACATTTGTAAGGTTTTTCTCCTGTGTGTATTCTTTTTTATGCGTTAGTAAGCTACCACTAATTGTAAACATTTTACCACAAACTTCACATTTGTAAGGCTGTTCTCCTGTGTGTGTAATTTTGTGACTCTTAAGGGCTTCTACCTGTTGTAAACATTTTATCACAAACTTCACACTTGTAAGGTTTTTCCCCTGTGTGTGTTCTTTTATATATCTATGGAGGTAACTTAAAAAAAAACAACATTTTACCATAAACTTCACACTTGTAATTGTAGGATGATTTTCTTCTGAGTATGTATTTTCCTTAGCCATAAGCCTAGATCCATCTGGGAGACCAGTGAGTGTCTATCTCTTTGTACACTTTTGGGTAGGTGGTACTATATCTAGTAGAAGACTCTGAAAAATTTACACAACTGTTGATTGACACAGCACAAGAAAAGTTGAAATCAGAACCCTGCTTCAGGACAGCAGAGCCAGGATCTGAGACACCATGTTCCAGAAAAGCTGGATAGGCAGTAGAAGTTGAAGTCGGACTACTGGATCCAACAATAGTGTCTGTGCTGGAACCCTGCTCCATACACACACTCCTCACATTGGAAATTTGCAGCTGTAGTCCTCCAGCCTGACTGGTGTGATCCTCAATAAACATGGGCTCAGCACACATCTCCTCCACATGTCCTAATTGTCCTTCTATCTTTTCTATCACTCCAAAGTCTGAACCTTCCCATTCTGAGTCTTCCTCCTTCACAAAATTCTCCATTTCTGGTTTCACTTTATCATCAAAGTAAGGAAAATCTCCACATATTGGTTCAGTTTTCACTACATCAATATAGCTGTGTAGCACTCTGGTTCAATGACAGGTTCTACCTCTTTCTGCTCCAAACACAAACAAACAGGCTCATCTTTAACTACAAAGTATCTGAAATTCCTGTTTTCAGGGTTCAGTTTGTGATTTTCCTCAGTCATGATATCACATGGCCATTCAAAACTTGGCTGTTCTTTTACCGGCAGATTAAGATTTTCCCTACTTGTAATACAGTAATGTCCTCTCTCGTGGATCACTACCTTGTTGTGGTTAGAGAGCTTGTGTTCCTCAGTGACCCCAAGAGCTACGCTGGCTGGAGCTAATGCACCTGGTAGGCCCACCCATGCCAGACAGGTCGACGGGTAGAGGTCAGACGAAGCGTGATCCATCGGCCCTCCAGGTTTCGGAGGTTCAGCTCAGGGCTAACAACCCAGACAGGTAAAAAGCATATGTTACGGAAACAACAATGTTGCCCTAAATGCCAGATGGCGTAATGGGTAGTCAGTAAGTACTTGTAATGTCACATTTTACATCTTCCCTCACAGTACAAGTACACCCAGAACTAGATCTGGGTTCACATTTAAGGTTTAACAACAATATCATCAGCACCAATATTCGCACCTTCTCCAGAAGAATAAGAAACGAATAAATCTGTTTTCACATAGCTATTGCAATTATTATCTCCAGGGACAAGACAATACATTATGTTTTACTCAGAATTTACATTCATTTGTCTCCTTCTATTACTTCTAGAGTACAGAAAAACATGACTATAACGGGACTTCTACTAACTTTTAGTTCCAGAAGAAAAATCCCCCTGTAGGCAAGTTCCCACGAATGGAATATATAATGTAGGAAATTATCCCCAAAAAATTCTTAAAATCCACATGATTACCTCCCTTACATTATATCATCAATAAAATTAATGTAACTCCTGAGCCTAGAGATTAACTATTTTTAGTTCAATGTATTTATTTGTGTGTGTGTGGGGTTTTTTTTTTTAAAGGTATTTAAAATTTGATTTTAAGTAGGAATGACTGTAAGATGTGCCCCTTCCTCCCCCACATCGTCTATCAGCTAGGGGGAATCACATCTGGTGGTTGTCTCTCTGAATAGGCTTAAAGAAAACCTTGATGCTTGACTGCGTTTTTGATGTTGTGATTATCTTGCCAAGCCTTCTCTCCATGTTATTCAGCAGCATCAGTTCCTCTGTTGTGTTTTCATGTTGCTGCAGATATAGCCTGAGTGTCTTAACGGCATTCTCTGCTTCTGTGTCAGACACAATGGCTTGCTCATTATCAGTGTCTTCCTCTTCGTCCTTTTCCTCATCAGCGGATGCAGGCATGGGTTCTGTTTCGTGTGCTGCAATCTCTTTGAGGCTTAAGCGCTCTGATGCAGGAATGTCCATCTCAAGTTTAAAGAGATGTGTCACTTCTTGATCCTTTGTGCTGTCTGCAGCAGTATAGCCATTGTTCAAAACTTCGCTGTCATCCTGTTTTGTGAAGCCTGCCTTCCTGAAAAAGTCAGCAATTGTTGTTTGCTTCACTTCATCCCAAGAGGCAGCAGCATAGTTGATGGCATCGAGGACAGTCAGTTTGTACTTTGTGGCATCTGACCCACTTTCATCAAGAAGTGTGCTGAATCTCCGGAGAACTCTTTTCCAGTAGTGGCACTTGAAATTTTGTGTTATGCCTTGGTCACAAAGCTGCAGAACACTTGTGATATTGGGTTGAAGAAAGACAAGTTTAACTGCTCTCAAGCCATCCAAACGAGGATGAGCACTGCAGGTGCCCACTATAAGAACTATACTTCGGCCTTCAAGTAAAATTTTTCTGTCTAACTGTCGAAGCCATTCCTCAAAGATTGACCCTGTCATCCAGGCTTTCTTGTTGGCTTTGTAGGTTACAGGAAGAGTTCGAATGTTCTTCATGCATCTTGGCCTTTTAAATTTTCCGATGACCAGAAGTGGTAACTTCTGACTACCATCCATGTTTGCTGCCACAAGAATTGAGATTCTCTCTTTCGGAATCTTTTGACAAGTGCATGTGTCTCCTTTCATTGATAGGGTCTTGTTGGGTGGACATTGGTAAAAAAGTTCGGTTTCATCAGCTTTAAATATGTCCTCCTTGTTATATTCCTTTAAAATCTCTTGCAGCTCTTTTCCTCTCCACTCCACCGTTGTTTCTGTTGGTGTGGAGGCAGCTTCACTACTGATAACCTTCATGCCAATGCCATGCCTAAGTTTGAATCTATCGATCCAACCTCTGCTCATCTGAAAGTTTGTCAAACCAAGTTCTAGTGCTAATTCCTCGCCTTTCTCAAAAAGGATGCGGCCTGAGATAGGTGTGTTAGAGGCACGAGCTTGATTAAACCAAACAAGGAGGCAGTGATCCAATTCTTCGTGTCCTGTGGTCTTGAGACGTTTTCTGTCTGGTGTGAACTGTCCTTTACTGATAGCTGACACAATGGCTTCTTTGTCTCTCAAAAATGTATAAAGTGTTCCAGATGAAATGTCATAATCCCTGCAAATTTGCGCTTTAGTCTTTTTTTTCTTGTCAACTTCATTGATTATCTCGGCCTTTAATTCGAGTGAGAAGCATTTCCTTTTGACTTTGTTGGAAGCCATCTTTTCCTCGGTCTTGTTGCTCTTCTGTCGTACCGGTAGGCCTACTGTTACACTAGTAGAACTGGGGAAGAGGATGCGTGCGTATGCTTGAGTATCAACGATCGCAATTCAATGAATCAGGAATTACACACTGCATGCTTTGCTCTTCTTTTACTTTTTGGCCTGGCGGAGTGGGTAACGTCATACGCGTCTCTGTACCATCTTTCTCTGCCGCCTGCCCCACCTCACTCATCACTGGACTGGCCAATCAAAATGCCACATTATAGTCTGCTTGTTTGGTGCTCGCCTACAGCCCCCCACCCCTCCGCCCTCTTTCCCCCCAGCTAGAGCTCGCTCGATCTCTCCCGCCCTGTTAAACCCAAGAACAGGAAATTGAGTTTTTAAAAGGGGATTCCGGTAAGGTCCCGCTGCAGCGGGTGCCACTATAGTGTGATTATAGCCATGTTCTACCGTACGAAATTTCAACCATTAAATTTTAACGCAGTGTAGTGTGTAACTTTCTCACTTAGTTTTAGATCTAGATCTACTAGAAATCTAGATGTAAATACACACTGTTACACAGTAACAGTTACACGCTCTCCTCTTCTTTTACTTTTTGGCCTGGGCCAGGCGTAAGGCTACGACATTCATTTTTGGAGTGGCTAACAACGTTTAAAAAACTATGCAGTATGATATATTAATCAGATTGTAACATTAATGCTCAGAACTATTGATGCCACTTTATTTTGGCCATATATTCATTAAGATCTAGATCTAGATCCCAGTCTGACTGGTCTAGATACTAGCACTGTCACTGTGAAGCTGAAAGTTGAGCTTTGTAGAGTTCCTCACTAAACAAATCCATTAATTCATTTCATCCAAGTTAAGTTGGAACTTGAGCCTGGGTCTGAGCACTGTCACATTCAATTCTGTCCTTTTTGCATTTGATATTTCTCTCTCTCGAATTTCATAACAGCATCTAAAAACTTAACAGACAATTTTCCTGGTCAGACGATAAACATTTTCGAGGGGACGAACAGATGTTTTAAAAAATACGTTCACGTTCCCATAGAGGTGCTGCAGGTTGTTCGAGCAGGTTGTCAGTCAACATCAGTGAACGACGAACGACCGATCGAATAGGAGTCAAGTAGTAGATGTGAAGAGCATACCACAGTTTTAGCAGTATAGATTCAAGAAAGTTCTAACGAGGTCCTTGCATAGATTCGAATAATTATCATCATCCAGTGCCAGATCTGCGAGAGACACCGCATCATGATTCTCCTTTCGTTCCTTTGTTCGGATGCTCTTAAAAAAGCTACGTTTCCCTGATCTTTCCCTGTTACTCATTTGTTTAGGTTCCCTAAGTAGGTTGCTCTGGGCCTACCCCTGCCTCGCTTGCCTTCAATTTCGCCAGTGAGAGCGGGATCTTCAAGACCATTGTGTCTGTTCAGGTGTCCCCAAAACTGCATTTGTTGTTTGCTGATTGTTTTTAACAGTGAGCGTCACACGCAGGCTTCATCAAACACTACCTCATTAGATTTCTTTTCTTTCCGCGAATCTCTTACGCAGTCTCCCAAGAAACCGCATTTCTGTTGCCTCTATTTTATTTTCACTGTCTTTAGTGATTGTCCAGCATTCACAGGAGTCGTATTGTAGATCTAGAAGGGTTGACCAAAATAGCATTTCAGAACTTAATTTTCGTAGTCATTGGCCGAGATGTTTCTATTTTTCAGGATTGGGCCTATTTCATTGAAATTAACCTAAGCCATTGTAATTCGACATTTTATTTTTATGGAACATTTGGCATCAGATGTTATCATATATCCTATATATTTTTAAACTGTTGGACTTGTTTGATCTTTTCACCTTTGCTAATGGGAACTATTACAGGATTTGTCGCTTTTTTATATTACCATGCATTCTGTTTTCTTTTCATTCAACACTAATCTTGTACGTTCACTTTTTGTTACAACAGTATCCAGAGAAGTAATTGAAGGTTCTTTTCTGACTCTGCTCTTAAAGCTGTGTCATCCGCATATCTGATGTTATTAATGTTTTCTCCATTAACTTCAGTTTTTTTAAAGTTTTAGTATAGGGGTTTAAGGCGCTCGCAACTGCATAATAAGGTCATGAGCGCCAGAAGATTAGAGGTGTTACCAGTGTTACAAGAGAGTAACAAACATAAAAAAGAAGAAGGGGAGATAAGGACGATAGACGTCCATTAACTTTGAAACCTGGACATTCTTCGGTGTTTAACCGCACATGTAAAAGAGGTCCGGTCACATAAAACATCATTGCACACCTCTCCTAATCTATTTATATTCATGGTACATTTATACTCGAACACTTGAAGGTAGTACTGGAGTCTTGGGAAAACGGGGTGCTCCATGCTCCCTCGCCCCTCTTCATAAGGGTCCATTTCAGCATGGGCAGGCTCATTGTCTCCATCATCAGCTGATTGTTGTAGCTTCCGAACGGGTCACGTAGGCTGCTCCTCCTGCATTCACTAGACTGTACTCCTTTCCTTTCTCAATCACTCAATACCCAATCACAATCTCCTTATACTCACTGTATTCTCCATTAAGGGGGGGGGGACTACACCTCCAAAGTAAAAATTCGGCTCAAAATTATGAAATTTGAGTTGTAGGCATTTTTAGCTTCCTCGGCCCCTCCTACAACTATTTCATCTCATAAGAACCCACCAAAACCGTATTTGTTTGTCACCGCCATTTCCTCATAAAGTCAGTATTTTATTTTCCTTTATCGGCCGTTTTTTCAAAACGCTATTTTTCTCTTTACTTTTTTAAAGAATAACTCCACCATTTTTCATCCAATTTTCATGAAATTTTCACAGAATGAAGAGAAGATGTGATACTAAAAATTTGGGTTTTGAAGTTTTGATAGATTTTTGTTGGTGGTGTCTGGAGTGTGGATTTTCACGGATTTTTTGCAAACTTGAATGCTACCTCAGGAAAAGATTCATTAAATGTTTTCTAATTCGTATAGAAAAAAACAAACAACAGACACATTTTTAGATGTAATGTTTGTTAACACACAAGCAAAAAAACAATCAATTTCCATGAGCGATAAGTGCGGTATTCATTACGTAAGACATGTCAACAAAATCCAATATGGCCGCCGTATCCATGGAAACAATTTTTTTTTTCTCAAATTTGATTGCGGATTTTAAGACTGCCTATTATGCTTGCTAAATATGTGTGAAATGTGGTAAAATTCGGTCCAGTAATAAGCGAGATAGCTTTCACCCCCAAGGTCCCAATTCGGATCAAACTTATGGAATTCGAGTTGTAGACATTTGTAGCTTCCTCAGCCTCTCTCCTACAACTATTCCATCGCATTAGAACCCCCAAAAGGCTTATTTCTTCCCATACCGGGCATGTTTGTCACCACCATTTCCTCATAAAGTCAATATTTTATTTTTCTTTATCTGCCGTGTTCTCAAAACGCAATTTTTCTCTATACTTTTAAAAATAATTCTCGCAATTTTCCTCCAATCTTCATGAAATTTTCACAGAATGAAGAGAAGATGTAAAGATATAATAGAATGCAGGTCGAAAAAGTAAGTCCACGTGGGTTTGGGTCTCCAGCTTAGTCATTTAAATCAGGCTTAAGAACTGAATTGTATCCGGGTTTACATAATTTGGGTATGCGCCCAACACTACCTGTCGCACAGCCGAGGAAAACCACCCTTGCGAGGACACATACGTACTTAAATTGTTCTGAAGCATCGTGGTGAAATCAGGTGCTCGTCAAAGTAATGAAATTGAAGAAACCGGCATTTCCTCACCTGTTTGGCAAATTTTAATCTCATTTTTAATCTTTGGTTTAACACCTTGTACGTAGGCTACATTTAAAAACTTATTGCAGTGTGGATTTGTACTGAAAAAATGTTGATTAAAGGCACACAAAATGTAAATTTACAGTTTACATACAAGGGCTCTCACTCTTAAGATTTAGAAGTCACCAAACTTTGAAGGCTATTTTCTCACTGATGTTACCTCTGAAATCAGGCGACCCCCACCCCCTTCCATCAACTAAAGCAACAGCCAAGACACTTGTAACAACACTCATTTTATCAAAGTTAAATTACTGTAATTGTAATGCTATTTTGTCCGGTTTGACAGCAGCAAAACTATCAAAGTTACAAGTACTCCAAAATCAAGCAGCAAAATTGATAATGAAACAAAAGAAATCAGCGAATGTAACACCAATTCTGAAAAAAAACTACAGTGGCTGCATATAAAAAAAAGAAAGGATCAAATACAAAAATGTCGTTCTCTGTTTTAAAAGTATAAATGACAGTGCACCCTTTTATCGTAAAACATTCCTGGAATTATATCATCCAACTAGAGCCCTTAGACCAGCCTCTGATAGTCCAATTCTTAAAACTCCAAAACAAAATTACAAAACATACGG
>NW_004797658.1:712781-715492 GCF_000002075.1 Aplysia californica
TTCTTCTTCTTCTTCTTCTTCTTCTTCTTCTTCTTCTTCTTCTTCTTCTTCTTTGTGGTCCCCCGCCGCAATATCTGTCAGTCCACTGCTGGTTCTTCAAACTGCATTACAACTGAATTTTACGTGTACGTGACCGTCTTTCCTACTTCGTAGGTCACCCTGCCTTATAGGAGCTAGATGAATTTCGAAGCTGCTCTACCTAAGAGTATGTTTTTATACTGATTAGAGTATTTCAGATACTGTTGGAATAAATTTTGAATTTTGCACGGGTGGCTGTGGCAGCCGAAGCCGACTCTTCTTTACATTATCGACTTTAGGACCAATCATATAGAGACAAGTAACTGCGGATGGTTGGAGCCAATTTAAAGCCAATTTAAGCTTCATTTCGTTAGAAAAATGTGTTAAGTTTGCTAACTTCTTAGACTTTTTGTTAAACAACACTTTTAACTATGAAGCCTTACAAGCTAGCTAGGCTTGGCCTTTGTAATCTTGAAGGCATTGAAGGTTTATTAAATCTAGAAGTAGCGAAGTAGAAGAGTCTTACTACTAGAGTCTAGTGCAATTAATTCAATCTCTTGAATGTACTGGATTCCAGAAATCTGCAACCTGCAACTAGATTACAACTAGATCTAGATTCGAGATTTTTGTAAAGGCAGAGTACAGGGAAAACATCAACTTTAAATTCGCGTGGTGATGAGTAAACAGAGACCAAAACAATTTCAATATTGCGACTATCATGGCACATCACTTCGCATACATGTTCCGGTGACTACCTAAATAGATTGAAGTTTGACCCCTGTCAAAGGTTGGAATATGGTTGACGATTCGGGATGTGGCTGCGGGTTGACGAAAGGGAAAAGCGCGTCGGCGAGGGACTGCTGGGGGTTACTCTACGTTATTTCCTTTTCATAGCTCACAACACACAACCTCTAGCATGTTAAAATGCAGGTGTTTTTACACCTCATCGACACAATTCTCACCATTTAGGAGGCAGCCGGTCAGGCTGAGACAGATACAACATCACAGCAGAAAGACTGAGATATTTGTTAAAAATTAATGTTCTTCCCACTCGGAAATATCGAACTCGGGTCTCCAGCATGCTACAAGGATTAAGCGCCTAACCGCTACGCCCCAGACGCCCTTGTCGTTGGCTTGGCCATGAGAGTAGACTGGACGATGGCTGCGTCCCCAGGACAGTCTATTTTGTTTGTTTTGATATGAGTATTACGGCGCCCCCTACTGCATAACGTCAACCAGCCGTTCAGATGTTCGAAGGCCAATTCTCTGTTTGTTTGTTTGTTTATTTTATTAAATATTTTAAAAGTAGCTTTTTAATCTGTTGTGTCGACTGCATGTGCCTAAGAAACATTTTGCCGAAATTCATATTATTCTAAATGCTGGAAAAAAAGAAGAAAGAACAGATAGACCACATGGCATGGGAACAGTTGGTAAAAAAAAAAAAAAAGAAACACTTCTTTTCTCTCAAGAAAAAATTTGATTTCTGAGCCTAGTTGGCCGACATATAAACAGCTTGCTGACGATATGTCTCCAGGATATAGGACGAACAATAAGGCGTGTCAGATTCTTCACACGAGACAAATGAGAAAAATGCAATACTTTGGTAATTTAACAACGTCCCCAGTCCATTTTGAAGGAAACACTCGAAGGCAAGATGTGAGGGAAACAGGGCAAAGCGTTGACCCGTGAACTATGTTGACTGATAACATCAAGACATGGACTGGCCTAAATAACCAGAATGCATGACGGCAGCAAGCAACCTCATACAATAGCGGACGTGCCAAGCCTACTTTTGAGCCTGAGATGACACCCCAAGTATCCAGCTATCCAGATATCCAGACATTCAATTATACAGGCATCCAGATATGTCTTCAGGACAGTCCTGTTTGGGACGTAATAAGCCCCTCCTTATTATCCCCCGAACCCCTTCGTTCTTTCCTGTTCTCTAGACCTGTTCTGTTATCTGCTTTCATTTCCACCTTCTCCACTCACCCCCAGCTCCTGTAGGCTCTTATTCTTCTCTTTTATTCCTGTCTCTTTCTACTGCTATTCCTGGTTCCTTCTTACACCTGTCTTTCAGCCACACCTTTGATTTCATAGTAGGTAAGATGAAGCACCCAGCCTTCTCGGATAAAGGCAACAAATCACAGAGATCCTGTGTGCAGGTTGCGTACGGTACGTTAAAGAAGATGCTTTGGTGGTCCAAAATTGAAATAAGTTTAGGCTTCGGCCGCCACCCAGGCAAAATTCAAAATTGACTTCTACAAAAACTGAAAATAATTAAATCAGTATAATCAATTAGAATACTTTCAAATGTGGCTGTCTGAAGGCCAGGGGCTCTAGGAAGTAGCATGAGCAGTCACAAGATGCAATAATCAGTTGCACTCTAGAC
The DNA here is from genome assembly GCF_000002075.1 of Aplysia californica. Classification (NCBI taxonomy): domain Eukaryota; kingdom Metazoa; phylum Mollusca; class Gastropoda; order Aplysiida; family Aplysiidae; genus Aplysia; species Aplysia californica. The sequence continues at coordinate 715,192 of NW_004797658.1, forward strand.
CAGGCAGTAGACTATTACTGTGATTTAGCAGGGAATGCAAAAAAGAAGGAGAAGAAGAACAAACAAACACACCCATCCACCCACTCTCCCCCTACACACACTCACGCACGCACACGCACGCACGCACGCACACTCACTCACACACACACACACACACACACACACACACACACACACACACACATACGCACACACACACACATACACACGCACATACACCCATACATACATCCATTCATGCCGTGAGAAGAAGGAGAGAACGACAGCATTTCCACCTTCCGTTCCTTCCTCCACTCACCCC
>NW_004797658.1:717533-719754 GCF_000002075.1 Aplysia californica
GAGAGAGAGAGAGAGAGAGAGAGAGAGAGAGAGAGAGAGAGGTTTCAGTTCTTTTACAAGTAGTACCAATGCTATGTATCTTTTCTTATGCTTCAAAATTTATAATTTGAATTTTGACCAACAATTTCATGAGTATATACTGCCGATGACGTTATAGATTAAGAAACTGTAATAAAAAGAATCAACATTTTGGGCTCAGTACATCAGAACAAGCTGTCAAGAATGATAAAACTACATGTACATTGTGCATGAAAAATCTCAAAGTTCTAAAATCGACTGGATTGACTTAAAAGTAACAGGTCGTCTGCTCGTCCCTGCCGCACTGACAAAGTTTAAAATTTTGCCACCCAAGAATTACAAAGTTCTCTCTGCTCAGTACCTGATTTTGAGAAATCTGACGTAATAAATTTTGAGTTTCACGTTACGGTTAGTCTTTTTTTAGTGCAATTCTTTGAATGTTTTGATAACGACTCCGAATAATCTTACGATTTTGACAGAGCAGATAGAACACTTGCTTTCTACCTCATGGTCTTATAAGTTATTCAAAACGGTTTAAAAAAAAGTCAGATAGAACTTAATAATTCTGAGGTAGCGACTTGTCGAATGAACAATTGTTTAGCAATCGTCTACACCATCTACGCGAGGCAATTGTTTAGCAATGTGCAATATGATCTCTAATAGCCTTCATCTACACAGGGCAACGACAAGCATGTCCTAGTTGCCAGCCAGATTAAGTGATCCCGGAATAATCTCGCCGGCTAGAGCAGGAGACCATTGGGTGAAATAGGTTGAAATACCCAAGCACAAGCTCTAAAAAATGAGTCTGGTGAAATGGTGAAATGTAATAGATTAACGCCCCTATCAACACAGTTAGGTTATTTAAGAGGTGGGACCTCCGAGTTTAAAGTCCATTTCCGAAATGACAGTCATGTGGGTAAAGCGCCTTTCCCGAGGACAAAACGTCGGACCGAGCTGAGGCTCGAACCCTCGAACCCGCAATTTCACGATACGAATCTGGTACCCCAACCACTAGGCTACCGACACCAACCAAAACATAGAATAAAACTGAAACTTTATACATCGTTGTACATTATGCCATTTAGGGGTATTTCGTGAGATAAATTATTTGATCTATTGTTTCCAGATGGGCTGAAAAATATTGATTATGATTTTCAAGACGAATTGGGTTTCTTAAAATGAATAGTCTAACTATCAAAGTATCAACTCACTGCGGGTCACGTTCATTGCTACGTTCTGAGTCGACTAACGGGTTAAAGTGGTATTACACGTGCAGTTAAAACCGATGGTTATCCGTCCTTTGTGATAAGAAAATAACACACGTTGATATATTATTAGTAAAACAACAACGACAACAACAACAACAACGACAACAACAACAACAGCAACAGCAACAACAACAACAACAGCAACAACAGCAATAACAACAACAACAACAACAACAACAACAACAACAATGACGACGACGACATCTTTTTTTGTAATCTTCAGTTATCGGGAAGAAAAAATACATTCTCCCGAGTCAATCAGATAACTTTGACACGCTGAATCTGAATTTGGTACCATTTTTATCGTTGGACGTTGTTTTTAATAAGTTTATGAACGAAATTTTCTTATTGTTGTGGGGGAGGGGGGAGGGGGTGGAGGGGGTGAAACACATATAACAAATCAGACACAGCCGGATAGTCTTTTACACATGTCATAGTGATAAAATCAAGGAATCGCATTTTTTTTCCGAACTTTCTTTTTTTTCTTTTTTTTTCTTCTCAACACCTTTCATGTCAATTAGAAAACGCATTTCGTTTTGAATTTGTATTGAACAATTTTCTTGAAAGGCACAAAAGAAATTTGAATTTTCAGGTTTCAAGAACATTGGAGCTTTTGAAATCACCGAACTTAGGATTCCATTTTCTCGCACCAGGCGACTCCCCTTACCATTCAATTGCAAATATCTCAATTTCTATCCAATATAGATGGGTATTTTTTTCATCAAAAGCAAGACAAATAATCATGCTTTCATTCATGCCTTATACCAATAACTCCATAATACAACATTGACAAGCCCCTGATTCCAACGCGTCGTGACACATTAATAGGGTAGGTTCTCACGACCTACGGCATTCCAGCGTCAGCTGACCACGATTCTGGTTCAGGTAATAAAAAGACTTTACGAAACTCAGGCTCAGAGGTTTTCCCCCCCCCC
>NW_004797658.1:720120-721397 GCF_000002075.1 Aplysia californica
CCCCCCCCCTCCAACACACACAAACACAGATTCCCTGCTGTATGTGATGCTGAGTCACATTGGTTACGCCTAATGCGTGAAAGATGACCACAATGTGTCAGAGTAGTTTTGATAAGGGCAAAAGATATTCGGAGACGTCTCCGGCGAGCACCCAGGAACTATTCGGAGGCGCACTCCCGCACACAGATGCACTGCTTTGGGGGTCAAACTGCGTATTGTTTGCTGCAGATCACACATATAGCCACTAAAACTGTCGCAAATCAATTATTTTCAAGAAAATTTTTAACCTAACAGCAAAATATCAAATTATAGGTTAAAACAGGGGGAATGCCCCCATGTAACCCCCAGATTTATTTAAAACTTGGTCTAGAGGCACAAAACTTTTTGATCGGTCTATCTCCGTCGGAGATGTCTCCGAATTGATACTGCGGCTAAATGACCTCCCTTTGTACCTTTGTTATACCGGATGCCCACAACCAAGGTCGGATCGCGTCGTGCCGAAGTGGGTCAAGAAATGGCGACGTCAGTGCACATCACGAAAAGAGAGCCAACGTGCTTTGTCAGATTTGACTAAAATAGTAAACTTTGACCAGGCGCTGTTTTATTGTACACAAGACTTACCTATCACAACACAGCCATGTCTTTCCGCAAAGGGTGCAATTTAAAAAAGTTGATTTCAGCGTATCGCTGTTGCTGTGTTGATATATTTTTGAATCATCCAGCAATCAGAAACGTCGGTAGTTTTCTAGATCTATATCAGTATCAGCCTCTGACTATCACAGCATTCCGTGTGTAAAACGATTACCTCGACCTTGTGACTCATATAAGCACAAGCCTTGCTATTGGCTGTTCACATCCTGAGGTTCAACTCACGTCCTTGAAAAAAAAACAAAAGCGTTTGGTTTTGACGGTCACTGTCGCATTCAGTCAAATTGTGCTGAAATGGCAGCTTTTTGTTTCTCCACAGAGAAAATTGGCCCCGACTAAATCGAATGGATCAAACTGTCAGTGTACACTGGATATAATACCGAGTGCGCACTGCCAATAGAATTCATTAATTTGATTGAGTCGGGGTCAGACAGATTTTTTCTTCATGGAGGGCAAAATTTACCATTTTGGCATGATTCGACTAAATTTGATTGAGACCTTCAAAATTAATCGCGTTTTTATTTTCAAGGTCTCTAATCTAATCGAATTCGTTTGAACAGCGCCAAAATCTGGCTGGCGCCTACTCAGTTGGACTAAGGTCTAATGTTTCAGCAAACAGACCCCCCCCC
>NW_004797658.1:723361-725029 GCF_000002075.1 Aplysia californica
CCTACCTACCTACCTACCTACCTACCTACCTACCTACCTACCTACCTACCTACCTGCCTGCCTGCCTGCCTGCCTGCCTGTCTGCCTGCCTGCCTACCTACCTGCCTATACACATACATACATACATACATACATACGTCCACGAGCATGCACAAACACACACTGTGCATAAAGATAAAACGGGTATGCAAAATAATATTATAATTCTGGTGGTGATGACCTTTTGCGCGTTTTTCTTTAAAAAAACAACAACACACACTCTCAAGACTAACTTGGACATTTGAATGAAGTGAGCATTCAGTATTCCTATAAGCATGAAGGAGACGAGTTTTCGTAATTTTAAATTTAAGAATAAAGAATAAGAATAAGAATAAGAATATTTATAAAATTGTAGATTACGATCGCCATGTATCGTTATAAATTAATGCTTAAAATTGAGCCATTGGTTTTCTTTATCACTTTAAGGGGGGGGGGGAGGCTGGTTTATAAACCTGTCTCGGTGACTATTGCCTTTTTAGTTAAAGCCTTATAGCAAGGAGGTATAACAGGAAAACATCTCTAAAATGTAACGTAAGTTGTTGTTTTTTAAAGTCTACGGTTACCATGGTAACGGCGGCCATATAGAAAATAAACAACTTTCGTAAAAATAAGAGGATTTCTAATTTACCAAACAAATTTGGGACATTTATAAATATACTCAATACAAAATTTTAAACAGTTGGAATCTTGGATATATGGATAGCTGACCTACCCCTTCATGCCTCTGAAATCGATTACATAATCACCCATGTAATTCACTTATGAAGGCATCGATTTTCTTTTCCACCGGTATAAAGTTAAGGTTATGGTGTGAATAACAAGCCCTGCGATAATTTCATTGGAATTAAATTATTATAGAAAATAAAAAAGTAGATGTGGAAAACTATCAAAAACTGAAGTTTTTCGAAAAAGGCGACATTTTGTTAGATAATGGGCAAAATAAAAGTCCAAGGACAGAAAATTTGAAGGATGTTGATTGTAACAAAAAGAGTATGCATTTTTTAAGATTTATAAATGGTTGAAGTAATGTAATACGTAAAAAGTCCAGACAACATACATTTACCCAAAATCGTCAATTTAAAAACCAGCCTCTCCACTTAAAAATTGTGAGCCGCCTCTGTTCAGTATATTATGCTCAAAGCCCAAAAAGTGGAAAATCAGAGGCAAGCATGGGTAGTCATGGTTCACCACTTATTTTTTTATCATGTCTGTGTGCTCTTAAAATACACCCCACCCCCTCTATTGTATGATATCGCAGGCGAGATATTCAAATGTTCTAAGCAACATTTTTCAGCAGGAATAAAAACTTTCTTCCTTTTAAAAATATGCCCATACAACGTTGGCTGATATATTATTATCAAAGTGTGAGGAGACATAATTATTTTTGTAAAGAGATATTTGGCCTAAGCACATTGTTTGGCCCTCTTTCGCCGTTGACGAAATGTAAGTTCGGCTTCCAGTGTGTAGCGATTTGTTGCACGCAGGAAAGGGAGATCTGTACACTTACACAGACTGCGGTCAGCCATTAATTGTTACAATAAATGTAATTTTGAACTCATAAGTGGCGAGAAGAAGTGTGTGGTGAATATGAAGAGGGAAAATTGTGTGTGTGTGTGTGTGTGTGTGTGT
>NW_004797658.1:725208-726374 GCF_000002075.1 Aplysia californica
CCCCTGAATGGGGGCTCTCGTGCGCTTGAGGTTAAGGAGTTCGCCTCTCATTCAGTAGGTTCCGGGTTCGAATTCGGATAGCGACAGACAATTTTCCTGTTTACAATGTTCTACTTTCACAATTTTCTGTCGTCTGCTTTCGTCTCCACTTTCTGCCTCCACCCCCTCACCTCCTTTGCCCCTCTTCTAGGCTTCTGACTCTTTCTGCAGTCTTTCTACTGTTACTCCTTGGCTCCTTCCTACTGCTGTCTTTCAACCACACCTCTGATGTTATTGTAGGTAGCCTTCTCGGACAAGGGCAACAAATCTCGGAGGTCCCGTGTGCAAGTTGCGCACGTTAAAGATCCCTTGGTGGTCCAAAATCGATAAGGTAGGTTTCGGCCGCCACCCGGGCAAAATTCAAAATTTCCTACCATCTGAAAATTATATTTATTGTGTCCCGCGCGCTTACATGACCTTATGCTGTTGCGAGCGCCGTAAAAGACTAATGAAATAAAAAAAATACCACCTGACTAAACTGAGGAAAAGGTGTGTTATGTTCCTGCCCCGGGATATAACACAAGCAGATAGTTCGAGAACGTTAGGAGTGTATGTGTATGCCATTGGCCGATATTTATAGTAAAAGCCATCTTGTTTGACCTATTCTTTAACATACATTATCATAGCATTATCATAATATTTTGCTAAAATGAAAAAAAAAACCTTTCTTTTTTACTCCATTTTTGTTTCTTCAGATCAGACAGTGAGAGAATAAGTTTGAAACTTCTTTTGTCTTTTGTCAGAAGGAAGAACACTATTTTATGACACAAACAAGATGACTGATACTATAAATATCTGCCAATGGCGTACTCCTAACGTTCTCTAACTATCCGCTTGTGGGAAAAAAACGCCGGGTCCCTGACGAGGTTCGAACCCACAACCTATCGAACCCATGAGCCAGACAGCCTAACCACTAGACCACCAATGCTACTACATTTCCACAATGAAATAATGCCAAGGTTCTTAAGAGCAGCCCCAGACGAAAGAGCTTCAACAAATTCGAGATCCCTCTTCTGTCCTTCTTTTAGCTTTTACCGCCAGTTAGGTAGATTCCACTTGCGTCTTTGAAGTGTGTTTTAGACAAATTGATGGCGTCTGAGATATTTTCGGGACAGTGAAAGAGGGGT
>NW_004797658.1:729149-730678 GCF_000002075.1 Aplysia californica
CTAGATCTACTCATTACAGAAAGTTTCATCAAATCTTCATTTGAAAGAAAATAATATTACAGAAAGTTTCATCAAATCTCATTTGCAATAAATAATTGTATTATTTTACTACATTTGAGGGCGGCAAAGACTACCATTAAGTTGACACCAAATGATAAAAGCCTACCATCCGTTTTCTTGGTCATTATTTGAAATGTTTGATACCTTAGATGAAAGCAACCAATCAGAAGGCTGCAGCGTATTGCTGGGACATATCTTTTTTTGCCCGCGGAATGCCTTTCGCCATAATGGACTCTCGGGTCATATATAATGAAGCAAAGCAAAGGTCAATTAATCCGTATTAATGAGGCATAGCCAGCGCCATCCATCAAATGCATCAAACCATGTCAAACAGGGATTTGATGAAACTTCCAGCAATGGGCACTAGAGGCATCGGTGGCCTAGTGGTTAGGTTCATCATATTCCAGTGCCAGATCATGGTTCTCCATTCATTTCTTTGCTTGGAATCTCTTTGAAAAAGCGACGTTTCCCTGTTATCCATTTGTTTAGGTTCCCTAAGTGGGTTGCTCTGGACCTACCCTTGCCTCGTTTGCCTTCAATTTTGCCAGTGAGAGCGTGAAGTTTAAGACCCTTATGTCTATTCAGGTGTCCCAAAAACTGCATTTGTCGTTTCCTGGTTGTTTTTAACACTAAGCGTCGCACATGGGCTTCATCAAGCACTACCGCATTTGATTTCTTTTCCTTCCACGATACTCTAAGGAGTCTCCTAAGAAAGCACATTTAGGTGGTTAGACTACCGGACTCCTAATCGTGAGGTAGCGGGTTCGGGAGTTCGAGCCGCGGCCCGATGTTGTGTCCCTGGGGAAGGCACTTTACACGAATTTTCCTCACTTCATCCAGGTGGGAATGGGTGCCCTTCCATAGACAGCGAAAGATCTTGTTAGTATGTCAGTATTTTAGCGCCTATAAATGACTGCTTGCACTGTATGCTTCCCAGGAGGTTGAGGTTGTTTTAGAATGCTCTCATGTCTGCTGGGTAATAGGATAGATTGTGAAGCGCATTGAGTTTGCTCTTGAGCGGGGATTTGCGCTATACGAATGTTATTTATTATTATTACTATTATTAGGGAGATAGTTCGCCCTTCATTTCATCACCAGATATAACTATCTGCCGCCCACGTTCTGCCTTACTTCAATATAGTAGAAATAGACTCAGATAGAACAACTTAAGGAGTAAGGTAAATGGCAGAGCATCTTTTTTTCAGGATTGTCCATTTTCCGTACCATAAAATCACATTCTCCTATTTCTGCAAGGTAGCGTAATATGATATTTACGATGTATAGAGCTGTTAACATTTGATCTGTAATCTGTAAACTGCTGCTGTTTCTGTATTTCTTCTTCTCATTATTATTACTCAGGGCTCAATTCCAGCAATATGTCTCTCAGAATGGTAATCTTCTACCGTTTGTTTTTCTCACTTTATTTTATTTCTTATTTGTTTTTCTCTTTCACTGCCCCCCCCTCTCCT
>NW_004797658.1:734708-736374 GCF_000002075.1 Aplysia californica
GGAGATCGTTATGTCGCTTTGACAAGTTCGTTAGTAGCCTGCACGGAGTAACAATGTGGTTCTTTGTGTCTTCTTTCTTCTCTCTCACTCACACATTCTCTCTTTCACTCTCTTACTCTTTCACTCTACCACTCTTTCACTGAACCATCCTTTTTCTCATCTACTCTTTTACTCACCAACTCTTTTACTCTCCCATTCTGTTTCGCTCATTCATTCTTTTATTCACCCTCTCTTTTATTCATTCATTCTTTTACTCACACACTCTTCCACTCATCCATTCTTTTTCTCACCAACTCTTTCACTCATCCATTCTTTCACTCACCCACTTTATTTCTTTCATTCAGCCTCGACTCAAAGTATTTGTTGTTGTTGTTGTTTTTACTCTTTCATTCATCCACTTCCTTTCCTTTTTTCCTTCTGCCTCAAGATAAACATTTTTTTAACTTTCTCAATCAGGCTCGAAAGCAAGCTTTTCCTTTGTTCTTTCCCCCTTAGCTCAAACTCTTTTTTTCCTCTCCTTCTGCCTAGAACACAAACTTTGTTTCTTTTTCTATGTACCCACACAAACAAATATTTTATATATTTTTAGTAGGTGTTTTACGGCACTTGCAACACAATAAGGTCATATAAGTGCCGAAGATTAGACGTGTTACAAGAGAGTAACAAACACACAAAAAAAGGAGCAGAGATATAGTATAATAGATGTTTGATAGGAAAAAAGAAGCAGACCACACCAGAGCACCCACCAACCACCCACATACAAACAAATAAGAACTAATAAATATATAATATGCCAAATCATAATTAATCGTTATATCTCTTCGACAGTTTCGTTAGTACCATAATATAATTATTACAAGACGACAATGTGGTACGTACTTTGTCCCGTCCTCCTCTCTATCGCTCATCTACTTTCTTTCTATCATGCTACCTGGAAACAATTTTTTTAATTGTCTGCTTCGACATAAACTTCTTTTTTCTTACATTCATTCTGTAATAAAATAAAGTTTTTCTTTCTATCATTCAGCATTGATACAAACTTTTTTTTCTTTCATTCTGTGTCGACACAACCTTTTTTTTTCCTTCACTTTTCTACTCACCCACTTCCTTTCTTTCTTTCAATCTTCCTCGACTCAAACTTTTTTCTCCTTTCATTCTGCCTCGAACAAACCTACTGTTTCTTTCATCCATCCTCAACATAAACTTTTTTTCCTTCTTTCACTTCGTCTTATCACAAGCTATTCTTTTCTTTTCTCTTTCGCCCCGTCCCCACCCCCACACAAATCAATTAGATCCAGTAAACATATTTATCAGATTATAGATGGCCCTTATATAGTTCTTTGTCCAGTTCGTTAGTACCCACCATGACACCTAACCATCTGACTTCTTCTCCACTTTTTTCTACCTCTTTCTCATTCTTTTCTGTTTTGCTCCATCTCTCGCTCCGATACACACCGCGCAAGTGACGGACGATCGTTATTTCTACCAGGCCAGTTCGTTAGTACGGGAAAGTAAAACATACTGTTTCTCTTTTGACAGGATTCCATTTGCAGTCTCACCACTCCCCACCCAAAAAATAATAAAAATCACTCTCTCTCTCTCTCTCTCTCTCTCTCTCTCTCTCTCTCTCTCTCTCTCTCTCTCTCTCTCTCTCTCATTTGTTCCG
>NW_004797658.1:737542-738571 GCF_000002075.1 Aplysia californica
CAGCAGTGGCATTGATGTTATGAGCTTACGCATATGCAATGTGTGTGACGTGAAATGTCTATTGTCGTTATCTTTCTTCCTCTTTTTTTTTGTTTTCCTCTATCAAGATGTAGCACTCAGTGATTGATTATGCTGACTCTATAAAAACGGTACTTTCAACCTTTATCTTTAAGATTTCTTCATCCTTTACATCAAAAATATAGCTGACGGTGGCAGAGCTGAATAACAATGTGAAGAAAGTAAACAAAAACAGCTTCATACTTTCTAAGACAAAATAATTGATCATTGACAAATATCATGACAATTTTCATCACGCCAAAAACATCTACCCAAAAAGGGAAAACATTGAACAATTAAAAACAGATCTTCCATGACCGAATGTCATTTCGGTTTTTGGAGGGGGGGTTCTTTTTTCTTTTTTCTTTTTTCTTTTTCTTTTTTAATTGCAGTCTCACCCCTATAAGTCTGTTTAATACCGTGTGTTTAAATGCAAATCGAATTCCTCTACTCATACCGCGTAGACTTTTCTGAGCATTCGTCTTGCGTAGAGAGACAGAGAGAATCGATCTTGAGGAGCAATAACCACTTTTGCGGTCTCGGAAAAGCGGCATACTGCAAATATTACGGGATATTAATGTAACTCTTTGATACGTTAGCCAATACGGGTCGAAGAGAATACACACGCCGAAAAGATCAAACGAGGCTTATTTTCTGAGATTTCTTTTCAAAAAGTTTTTGGAACGAAAATTATAGTATTACATTTTGTCAAAACGTCTTAAAACGGTGAAATATTTTAGAGCAGAGTGTGTGCTGACGTGAAAAAGGACAAAGTCTTCTGTAGGGCGAGGTTCTTGCGCAAGTTTTTGGCAGGTTTTTTTGCTTTCCAGATTGGGTGCGCGTGTTTACAGCACCAGAGCCGCAAGGGCGGTTTCTTCTAATTCAGAAACGTGCGGGTTAAAGGTAAACAGTCTTGTGATGGGGCGGGATCGAGACAGAGAGAGAGACAGTGTGAGAGAGGGGGAGAGAGAG
>NW_004797658.1:741573-742911 GCF_000002075.1 Aplysia californica
TACAGAAATCTATTTGCTCAATACCTAAATCTAGTTTTGAGAAATTTGACGTTAAACATTTTGGAGTTTCTCAATATGTCAAACTTCATCGAATGCAATTCTTTGAATATCTTGATAACGACTACAATTGATAATCTTACGACTTTAATAGAGCAGTTAGAACTTTTGGTTTCTGGCCTCATGGTCTTAGTAGCTCAAAACGGTCAGAAATGTCATTAAGAACTTTGTAATTCTAAGATAGCGATTGCTTTTATAACCAGGGGGAAGAATCCGGAATATGATTGGCTACTCTTATGGGGCTTGCTGTTTAATCAAAATACTTTTTCTCTCTCCCTTGAAAACTTTTGCTTTCTGGGCTTGAGGAATTTGAACTGCTTTCTGACGATATATTATATGCCTGTTTATCTCATAACCCCCTTATTCTTTCATTTCACTGACATTTTTCAGCCAAATTTTCTTCCTTCAGTGTATTTCGGGGGTGCATTAACGTGCGCACCATACAGTACCCACGGGGCAAACTTGTCGAGGGCCACCCTGCATATTTACGAGGCTCTGGAGGTGCAGAAAATGGCAGAATCTGACCTTTGACATCTAATCTATCCCACAATTCCCTCAGCCCCCCCACCCCTACAAAACTCTAAGGGGAACCGAGCGCGCTTAACCCTATCCGTACGCTCTGAGGTGATTTTGTACCCCCGGAGTTGTATTCTTCACATTTTAGAATATCTCTTTGAAACTTTCAGTATTAAATTCTCAAAAAATGATTTTGACAGACAGCTATACAAAGCGTACGGATCGGATTAACGAGTAAATTTCCTCTTTGGAAAGTGATGGCACACAGTTCCCTACGTCGTATGGATGTGATAGAAAAACCCGACGTACGGATAGGGTTAAACTTCTCAAAGATCCACGCAGAGATAATGAACGCTGAAGAGCGGGATGATTTCCCCAGACTGCTCATGCGCAGTAAGTTGGTGTTTTTGACATTTTTGCCGATTGTGTTTCGTTGGCGTGCTCGTTTCATCGCCATTCCCCCGCTATACAGCTGTCGACTTCGATGTCCCAAACATAAAACGATGCAGGTTCTCTTAATCGGTATCCCTGTCATTTGTTTTTCATAGTGCTAGTTTAATGCACATCCACCCCAACCCACCCCACCCCTATCTACCCTCACCGCTCCCTGTTTCCCCGCCACCCCGTCACATCTTTCATTTTTTTCATTCATTTTGAATATTTTATGTTTTAAAAAAAAGCAGTCTGAAACACGCTCATAATCGTTTTGTAACATCATCATCATCATCATCATCATCATCATCATCATCATCATCATCATCATCA
>NW_004797658.1:745382-746133 GCF_000002075.1 Aplysia californica
TGAGTCCTGCCTGCGTTACATAGAAAGACAGAGGATAAAATGGTTCGGCCACCTGTTATGCATGTCACCTGACCAGCCAGCCTCGAGAGCCTACAACACCAAGCACTCAGGCTATAAAGGAAGAGGAAGGCCACGTAAAAGTTGCATCGAGGGTGTCAAGGAAACTCTAAGAAAACATAGCATCACAACTGAAAGAGCTGCGGAGCCGCCCTTCCATAGAAAACTGCATCTCAACTCGACACTTAACGGCAACAGAGGATGAAAAAGTAGAAGTAAAATAAGTAAAATACTAACATACAGACATGATCTTTCCTTGTTTATAGCCGGCTACAACAAACTTTGCTTCTTCCCTCGACACTCTAAGGTAACAGAGGACTGAAAAGTAAAATCAAGTTAACCCTATCCGTACGTCGTGTTTTACTATCGTATCCATACAACGTGGGGAACTCTGTACCACCACTTTCCAAAGAGGAAATTTACTCGTTAATCCGATCCGTACGCTTTGCATAGGAGTCTGTCAAAATATTTTTTTAAAGAAATACTGAAAGTTTCAAAGAGATCTTCAAACTAAAAGTATTCTAACATGTGAAGAATACAACCCCCGGGGATACAAAATGACCCCAGGACGTACGGATGCACTATTGTCTATTTATAGCTCTAAATTCTACCTCTTCATCTTAGCTGTGGCTCAGTTCTCACACCGCTGATTTCGTTTGCTTCCGGAGTAAATGACCACCATATTGCAAATTGC
>NW_004797659.1:0-1274 GCF_000002075.1 Aplysia californica
CCCCTTCTACCCCCCTCTACGGGCGCCCCTTGGACACCGGACGCCAAAACTCAAGAAGTCCTCTCTGGTCACTACAAGTGGTCATCTTATCTGTTTTGGCCGCTCGTTTTTTTCCTCCTTCTTTCCTCTCCTCTCTCTCTCTCTCTCTCTCTCCTCTCCGGTCACTACAAATGGTCATCTTATATTATTTGTCCACTCGATTTTCCCCTCCCTCTCTCTCCTCTCCCCTCTTTCATCTCTCTCTCCTCTCCTCTCGTCTTTCACTCTCGCCAGCCTGGGACAACGGACAGTTTTTAAGTGTTTTTGAACATCTCGTTTGGTCCCTTTTGCGGTAATCGTTGGAGATTGTGTGGGTGGCACGCCGATAAACAACAAAGAAAAAAAAACAGCGAAAAACCTCAGGGAAAACAATAACATCATCCCCAAAGTCAATTAATATATGCATAGATGAATGAATGAATACATAAATAAATAAATATATATTATATAAATAAATAAACACAGGTGTCCTACCCGTATACTCCCAAATTGTAACCGTCTCATTTTTTCTCTCCAAAAGCAAGGGGAAAACGTGGATAGTCGGTCTTTAGCTGTGGTTTTGGTCACAGTTTTCGGCATTTGCAAGAAAAACTTGGTCATAGAACTGCCACAGATTAAAAGTGTGGAGCTAGAGAGTAACAAGCAACGAAAAGAAGGAGGAGAGATAAGGACGATAGATGTTTGATAGGAAAGAAGGAGGAGAGATAAGGACGACAGATGTTTGATAGGAAAGAAGGAGGAGAGATAAGGACGACAGATGTTTGACAGGAAAGAAGGAAGAGAGATAAGGACGATAGATGTTTGACAGGAAAGAAGGAAGAGAGATAAGAACCATAGATGTTTTACAGGAAAGAGAGAGATGAGGACGATAGATGTTTGGTGGGAAAGAAGGAGCAGAGCACAGCTGAGCACCCGCCAACCACCCCTACGAGTGGCCTTGTCGCTAAGAGGGAGAGTGTTTGAGGGAGAAAAAGACAGGCCAGCTTTGAAAAGAGGAAGGTCTGAAGGCTAGCGGAAGTGACAACACTTGACGACAGTCCTAGCAAAGACAACAACCAGGGGGATGTAACTGTGGCGCTGTGGGACCAGGCGACTTGTCTTATCTCAACTTGATTCTTGTTTTCTTTCTTTCTTTTTTATTTTTTGATGCTTTATTTTGTTGTTGTTGTTGTAGTTGTGGTAGTTGCTGAATCTAATAATAATAGATGTGCATAATATGTGTTTTAACGATCTTG
>NW_004797659.1:6147-7890 GCF_000002075.1 Aplysia californica
TAAAAATGATGATGACGATGATGATGATGATGATGATGACGATGATGATGATGACGATGACAATACTGATGACAATGACAATGACATTGACGATGATGGCGATGACAATGATGATGACGATGAATGGACAATGAGGATGAAGACGATGACAATGACAATGATGATGATGATGACGATAATGACGATTATCAAGATAATGACAATGACGATGATGAAGATAATGACGATGACAATGACAATGACGAAGATAATGACAATTACAATGACAATGACAACTATAATGACAATGACAATGATGATGACGATGATCGAAAATGATGAAGATAATAATGACAATGACGATGATGACGATGACAATGATGATGACGATGATCCAAAACGATTTTGATGAAGATAATAATGACAATGATCCAAGCCGATGAAGCAGAAGCCAGTAACGAGTCCATTAAGCCGCCCAGCGATCTCCTCTGAAGCAAAAACCAAATCCCGGCCCTGAGTCCAGACACTTAGCTCGGAGATCCCCCTAACCCACGCGCCTCCCCGTGCCTTCCCGACAACACCAGGCCAGGGGAACCCAGTCGGACATGCGTTAAGTACCTCTCAGACCAGCCTCGACCAACTGACCCACTCACTCACAGAACAGCCTCGCTCCACCTCCCCTCCCTCCACACCTTTCCATCCCCTCCCTCCCTCCCTCTACCTACACCCACTCCCTACCCTTAGAGGGAGGCCCAAGGAACAGCGACTGTGCCTAGCCCTAGCGAACACCTCGACGTCGTTAAGGTACTGGTTTTGGTCTGTCATTAACTTTCATAAGAGTTTTACGGCACTTGCAACATAATGAAGTCATATAAATGCCGAAGCTTAGAGGTGCTACAAGAGAGTAAGAAACACAAAAAAAGAAGGAGGAGAGATAAGGACGATAGATGTTTGACACCAAAGCACCCGCCAATCACCCACTGTACTGGTTTTGCTTTTGCTTGTATTTGTTCGACTAAAGAGACGCACACCGACACATTAATGGTCATTTAGTGCTGGAAAAAGGTAAAACAGACAGACAGACAGACAGACAGAAATACAGACAGACAGAAATACAGACAGACAGACAGTAACAACATATTATGGAGAGTAAAGAAGTAGGACCTACCAGAGACGCCCACCAACCACCCGCATTGATGTCGGTATCGATACACAATACCGATGTGGGATATTATTTGCACCTCATTTAGCTTGTTTTGTTCTGTTTTGGTAAGTGTTTTACGGCGCTCGCAACTGCATAAGGTCATATGAGCGCGTAGGACACACCTAACATTTTCAGTTGGTAGGAAATTAAAAATTTTGCCCGGGTGGTGGCCGAAGCGTACTCTACTCTTATCGATTTTGGACCAGCAAGGGATTTTTAACATGCACAACTTGCACACGAGACCTCCAAGATTTTTCGCCCTTGTCCGAGAAGGCTAGGTGTAGATCTTTCCTACCAGAAGACCAGGGGTGTGGCTGAAAGACAGCAGTAGGGAGGAGCAAAGGAGAACCAGTGAAAAGGCTGCAGAAAATGTCAGGAGCCCAGAGGAGGGGGCAAAGGAGATGAGGGGGTGGGGGCAGAAAGTGGAGACGAAAGCAGACGACAGAATATGGCTAGAGAGCAGGAAAGGAGGTGAAAGGAGAACATTTTAGAGAAGAAAATTGTTATGTTGCTACCCGGATTCGAACCCAGGACCTTTGAATGAGAAGCGAACACTCTAG
>NW_004797659.1:11486-12995 GCF_000002075.1 Aplysia californica
AGAGAGAGGGGGGGGGAATATGGGAAGGGGGGAGGGAAAGAGAGCTTCCTGTTATAGAAGACACCTTTGTGAAGAAAAACAACAACGCTACATCCATTTACAATAAACCCAGACCTGAAATGAGAACATGACAATATAACACAAGGTCTAGATTCAAGAGACACAGACAAAAACACGCTCATGTACGTTTCTTGTTCTAAAACATAACTGATGTATATCTATGGAAGAACTTCCGTAACGAGCGACCACCTCAGCAAACACAATGAAGAAAGAATCTCTAGCCCCAACCCTAATCCTGACCTTAACCTTAATTGGCTGCTTTTAAGGGGGATTCCAGAAATCTTGACCTACATCAAAAGTGGCCATTGTGCTACATAGTTGGTTATAGAAAAAACTCTCCTTGTCTTTAAAAGAAACCGAACAAGGGGCAAAAACTTTACTTTCGATTTTCTGAAGAACAGCATTTTCCGTGATAGCCCCCTTGTGCTTATAAGTGACAAATTCTAACCCAAACCCTAACTCTAACCCTCACCCTATGACCGTGTATCACCTAAAAGTCGCTGGTAACACAAGTCCCCCCACACCTCCTACAGTACCGGTACTCACTGTGTCTAGATGAACACCGCCCACAACTCTCTGCTCGCCTCTCTTCTTTCTTCCTCACCCATCTGTTTCGGTTCTCCAAGTAGGTTGCTCTGGGTCTACCCCTGCCTCGTTTGCCTTCAATGTTGCCAGTGAGAGCTAGATGTCCAAGGCCTTTATGTCTATTCAGGTGTCCCAGAAACTGAACTTGTCGTTTCCTGATTGTTTTATCAGTGAGAGTCCCACGTGGGCTTCATCAAGCACATCCTTATTGCATTTCTTTTCCTTCCAAGGAATTCTCAGCAGTCTCCTAAGAAACCACATTTCTGTTGCTTCTATTTTATTTCCACTGTCTTTAGTGATTGTCCAGCATTCACAGCCATATAGAAGGGTTGACCATCTGTAGGATTTCATCACTTTCATTTTGGTAGACGTTGAGATGTTTCTATTTTTCAGGATGGGGCTCATTTTATCGAAACTATCTTTAGCCACTGCAGTTCTTCGGGGTTTTTTTTCTGTGGAACAAAATATAGCATCAGATGTTATATAGATCTATCTAGATCTACATCTAAATCCTAGACATTTAAATTGTTGAACCTGTTTGACCAAATTACATCAGAGCGATATTCTCCAAGAACTATATTTTAAAAACCAACAAACCAACAAACCAACAAACCAACAAACCAACAAACAAGCAAACCCCAAAACTACAACCGTCTCGTATATATATCCTTCGCCCTAGAAAACCCGTCGGCTAAAGGCTAGTAGATCTAGAGATTTTCTCTTTGTCAAGAAAAGTTTTGTCCCGTTTTACAACTTTATACCAAACTCTGGCGCCACATTCTTCAACACTTCGTCCAGGCTTCAAGCCTTTACATCATCAATAATAATAATGATAATAATAATAGCAATAATAATAGTAATAAT
>NW_004797659.1:13095-14748 GCF_000002075.1 Aplysia californica
CTTCGACTATCAAGGCACCACGGAAAAACAGGTCACAAGAGTGTGACAAACATACAAAAGAAGTAGAGGAAAATGACGATAGTAAGGACTGGGAAGGAAAAAAGCAGCAGCTCCCTGTTATAGATCAGGCACAGTTATCAGCGTGACATTGTTGGATCAGCCCATTTACAATTCTACTGTGCATGAACGAGAAATGTTCCCCCTTCCTTTGGGAATGGCCTAAAGACACTTCAGTCAGTGGCACCGCCCCGTGGGGTTGTGTTGGGTGTAGTACACAGAACTGCTAATGGGTTGCTGTTTCATTTTGACCAAACCCTACTAGAAATAAGTCAAAGCAACAAGGTAGACAAGCTATCTTCAATAACCAAGCCAACAAGAGCCATAATAAAAATACAGCGAATACCTAAAGTGAGGCAGGCTAAGGGCTTGTAGGGTACAAAATCTAAACGATAGCATTACAGGTGAAGCTTTGTTGGACTCCAAACGTGAGAATTTAGGTCTATATAGCGACATACGGTCTTAATACTTTTCATCAACATGTTCTTGAATGTTTTCAATGTGGCCATTGGTTACAACAATAACGATTATTAAAATTTATTATAAATAAACGTGTCAAAGAAGAGCAGGATGCGCGCTCATATGACCTTACACAGTTGCGAGCGCCGTAAAACCCTATACTACTACTACTACTACTACTACTACTACGAAGAGCAGGATTCGATCGAAAAAAGGACAGATAATTCATCTTATATGTAATTACAAACCAGATATTGTAGACTTACTTCCCTTGCTGCAAAGAAAAAGGCCGCCACAGCCGACGCCAGCAGGCAGATCAGTTTGAAGAAAGGAAACAGCAGTGAGTCACGTACCGTGCGTGTGTCCTTGGCATACGGCATTGCAGATAGCTGCAATCAGTGTCCTCCGAAACTAATTGCCTTTTAGATAATAATAAGAAGAAGAAGAAGAAGAAGAAGAAGAAGAAGAAGAAGAAGAAGAAGAAGAAAGAAATAATAATAATAATAACAATAATAATAATAACGATAATGGATAGCGTTTGTATGGTGTAAATCCCCGCTCCACATCAAGCTCTATGAGCTTCACAATCAATACTTTTACCCCAATAACCCCAACTTCCTGGGAAGCATACAGTGCAAGCGGCCATTTATAGGCGCTAAAACACTAACATACTGACAAGATCTTTCGCTGTCTATGGCCGGGTACACATTCCCACCTGGGTGAAGGGAGGAAAATTCGTGTAAAGTGCCTTTCCCAAGGACACAACGTCGGGCCCGCGGCTCGAACCACCGAAACTGCAACCTCACGATTACGAGTCCGGTAGCTTTTCGTAAGTCTTGTCTGTTAAGTTTCGAGACTGTTTGCTCAGCGTTTATCTTATATTTAGCAGGCTCATTTCCCCGTACTTGAGTAGCTTACTTACAGACCCAAGTAGGCCTATTATAGCCTATTCCAAAATTCAGCTCTACCCTGACTTCATTGAGCACTGGCACCCTCATAGAAGGAATAAAGGACTCTCTAATTTTGTTAAGTGTTTTCATATTGAGTTCAACCTGCCTTTGTGAAAATCTCTCCAAAGCAATCACCAAAACTGACAGCCATTGTTCCGTGACACTTGGTGGGGTTTGTTTTGTGGGG
>NW_004797659.1:14857-16548 GCF_000002075.1 Aplysia californica
GTACAAAGCCCAAAACAACAAAGCCCAAAAGTACAAAGCCCAAAAGTACAAAGCCCAAAACTACAAAGCCCAAAACAACAAAGCCCAAAAGTACAAAGCCCAAAAGTACAAAGCCCAAAACAACAAAGTCCAAAAGTACAAAGCCCAAAAGTACAAAGCCCAAAAGTACAAAGCCCAAAAGTACAACAGCCTCTGTGTCCTTCCCCCTCGGACACCCTTTGGCTCTAGATCTCGTGGACATTTTCTCTTTGTCCAGATCAGTTGTGTCCCCTGTTGTACCACCCCCTACAGAACACGTTCGCCACAGTCTTCCACATTTCCTACAGGCTTCTACACTTTACATCATCATCATCATCACCATCATCATCATCCAGTGCCAGACCTGCGACAGACATCGGCGATCATGGTTTTCCATTCATTCCTTTGCTCGGATGCTCTAAAAAAAAGCTATGTTTCCCTGATCTTAATAATATTAATAATAATAATAATACTAATAATACTAATAACAACAATAATGAAGAGGATGACGATGAGTGAGTTGACAAAAGCTAAGAACATTTACTCACAGGCGGTCGTGCACTGCGTGGGTTCGTGTTGATCAGATGAAGCACGTCCTTCTTCTCCTCTGTGTGGCTGGAGCAACCTTCAGCTGGAGACATGCAGGTGCCGGTCGGGCCAGTAGACTCCCAAGTCACGACAACGGCTGTGGAGGGTTAGGGAACAGACTTGAGGCTTTGGACAAGATGCTTCCCCTGTTGGTCAATGGATAGATCGCCAGCAAGGCTCAGTGCTACTAGCTGCTGTATTTACAAACACCATGTTGTCTGCTTTGAGAGTTGCGCTTCCTTGTACAGCATAGAGAAGCAAACGTTGATGACGTCATAAAGAAGGACTCATCACTTGTCGGAGAACGTCAAGGAACTTTGAATACTTCCACGGGGGTACAAGTGATGACGTCATCAACTGACATGAAATGAAAGACACAAGACGGTGACGTAGAACGGAATGAAATGATGAGAGATCGTACAGACAAATGAAACTACACGCATGGGGCGCAGAGAGATAATGATGACAGGACATGATCTGAAGAGAAATACCGATGGTGCAGCTACGATGATGGTGATGATGATGAGGATGATAACGACGACGACAACGACGACGACGACGACGACGACTATGATGATGATGATGATGATGATGATGATGATGATGATGATGATGATGATGATGCTGATGATGATGATGGTGAAGATGATGATGATGATGATGATGATGATGATGATGATGATGATGATGGTGAAGATGATGATGATGATGATGATGATGATGATGATGATGATGGGTTTAACGCCCCTATCAACACTGTTAGGTTATTTAAGAGGCGGGACCTCCGAGTTTAACGTCCATCTCCAAAAGGACAGAGCCAAGTGGGAAATTCATGAAAAGTGTCTTTCCCAAGGACACAACGTCGGACCGAGCTGAGGCTCGAACCCCCGAAACCTCAATATCAGGATAACAACTGTGGTAGCCTAACCACTAGACAACCAACACCATTGAGAGAAGGATAGTGGTTGGCGGGGGAGAATGTGTGTGTGTGTGCGTGTGTGTTTGTGTGTATATATGTGTGTGTTTGTGTGTGTTTGTGTGTGTATATGTGTGTGTTCGTGTACGTGCATGCATGCGTGCGTGAG
>NW_004797659.1:16648-18736 GCF_000002075.1 Aplysia californica
GGGGGGGGAGAAAGAGAAAGTGGAGACGGAAGCAGACGACAGAACATTGTTAAAGCACGAAAGGAAGTGAAAGGAGAAAATTTTAGAGAAATAAAAAATGTCTGTCGCTCAACAGCAAGCTCTATGCGCTTCAAAATCTATACTATTACCCCAGCAGACCTGAGAGCGTTCTGAAACAACCTCAACTTCCTGGGAAGCGTACAGTGCAAGCAGCCATTTATAAGCCCTAAAACACTAACACGCTGACAAGACCTTTCCCTGTCTATGCCCGGGTACCTATTCCCACCTGGGTGAAGTGAGGAAAATTCATGTAAAGTGCATTTCCCAAGGACACAACGTCGGGCCCGCGGCTCGAATCCCTGACCCAGCAACCTCAGAATTACGAGTCCGGTAGCCTAACCACCTCCTAAATGATCTACGTTATGTCGACCGATGACACGTAAAATTCTACAAATAGATTTCGGTTTTTTTTCTTGTTTTTTTTTCATAGAACTTTTTAGGCATACACATTACGTCTGGCGAAGTGAGTCACTAGCTAAATTATAATTTCCCATTCGTATTTACAAATCACCTGCTCATCGCTTGTGGCTAAAGCGTCCGAAAGTCTTATAAAAGCTGGTTCATTCATGGGCATATTTCCACTTCACTTACGAAGCATTACAACTGATGACATTATTGCAACCATTTCGTAGTTTCAACATGCTATCAAATCAGGGTATGGGAAGGGAAGAGTCACATCCTTGTCAAAAACTCATATTCTTCCATTAAATACAAAACTTTATCAGTGAAAATAAATAAATTCACCCTTATGTGAGATGTGTCACTCGCATAAAATTGTAGGAGAATTTCACTTTATTTTCTATTGTCCAAACATTTTGTCCATCAAAAGACATTGTTCATTCCTCCCAGCCTCATTGGGCCCAGTGACAAAAATATGCAATGTTTAAGATATGTGCACAACCTATACTTTTTCACTATGGTAACTTTGTTCAACAGCTGAGTGTCATATGATGTATGTAATGTGGGCCAATGGCCTCAAACACTGAATGGTGGGTGGTTAGCGGGTGCTCTGGTGTGGTTTGCTTCTTCTTTCCTATGAAACATCTATCGTCCTTATCTTCCTTCTTCTTTTTTATGTTTGTTACTCTCTTGTAACACCTCTAATCTTCTGGCGCTCATAATATGACCTTATGCAGTTGCGAGCGCCGTAAAACCTCTACTAAAACTAACTAACTAAAACACTGAATACATTGTTTACTCACAAATCATGGTAACAATTTTGTGTCGTAAAAACTGTGAGGAAGCTACTCAGTGGCGACGTGGTGTGTTTATCCTAATGTGTGTGTGACTGTGGGTCTATTTGTGAGTGCAGGAAAATATTTTGTGTGTATTTTTATCAATGTGTGTGAAAGAGAGGATATTATTATATGAAAGAGTTCGTGTGTACGTGTGTGTGTGAGAGAGAGAGAGCGAGAGAGAGAGAGAGCGAGAGAGAGAGAGAGAGCGAGAGAGAGAGAGCGAGAGAGACAGAGAGAGAGAGAGAGAGAGAGAGAGAGAGAGAGCGCTTCCTGTTGTAGTAGACACCTTTGTGAAAAACATATCAACGGTACTCAAAATCCAAATCAAAGTGAAAACATGACAATAAAATGTGAGGTCTGGATTCCGGGAACACACAGACAAAAACACACTCATGTACGTTTCTTCTTCTAAAACATAACTGATGTAGATCTATGGAAGAACTTCCGTAACGAGCGACCACCTCAGCAAACACAATGAAGAAAGAATCTCTAACCCCAACTCTAACCCTAATCCTGACCCTGACCCTAACCCTAATCCTAACCCTAATCCTGATCCTGACCCTAACCCTAATTCTGACCCTAACCCTAATCCTAATCCTGACCCTAACCCTAATCCTGACCCTAACCCTAACCCTGACCCAAACCCTAATCCTGCCCTAACCCTAATCCTGACCCTAATCTTGACCCTAACCCAAACCCAAGCCCGAGCCCTAACCCTAATCCTAACCCTAACCATAACCCTATTACGGGGTGCCCATTGGTGGGTCTGGTTGGGTCGGGTCGGTTTACC
>NW_004797659.1:18836-20366 GCF_000002075.1 Aplysia californica
AGAGAGAGAGAGAGAGAGAGAGCGCGCTTCCGTGTGTAAGGGGGCAGGGTACAAAGGGGGCAGTGTGTGGTAAAAGCTCGGGGTTTTTTTCATTTTTGCAGCAAGGAATAAGCTCACTCGAAGTGAAAGAAAGTTATATTATCGGGACTTATCTCTTTTAAGAAATTCAACACATAATATACTATATAATATACTGTTTACTTTTAAACATGTGATTTTTTAAAATAGTTACAGCTAGTCAAATAGGTAAATTTAAAAACACATCGCTTGTCCTTCATTAAGTGTACGACTGTTCCAGCGCTGTGGACAAGAACTGGTTCAATAGTCGTTTGTGGGTTGGTTTCAGAACGTTTCTCATGCTGGGGAACAGAAACAAAAAAGCTAACTTACTTCCTTCCTTTACTTTATCTTTCATCTTGAACCATCTAGGGCGTTGAGGGGAGAAAGAGCTTTTTGTCTCTAGCAAGTTGGATTACCTGGCTGAATGGGATGCTGTGAGTCTTCAAGGTATCCTTCACACCCTGGATCCAGGTCTTCCTTTGTCTTCCTCTTGCCTTGTGACCTGATATCACTTTGTTGTACACTTTGCTGGCTAGCTAGTGAGTGCCTTACGCGTCAGATGTCCAACCCACCTGATTGTTTGCCTCTGAATGTAGTGGAGGACAGATGTCGTGATCCAGGTGTTTCTGATCATGTCCTGTCTGGAATTGTTGACGGCTCTCTTTAGACATCTCATCTCACAAACAAGTGGTTATCCTGCGTTCCATACTTTTGGTCAAGGTCCGTGTCGGGCAGTGCAAGGTAGGTCAAAAAGGGCATAAGGATAGACCGTTTTGATCCGTCCGTTTCTTTCTCCATTTAGTTTCTTGAGCAAGAAGTAACCCACCTCCGGCTTGCTAGGCCTGTACGTCGCAGTTTCAATAGAGCCCCGTTAGTTAGACGTTTCAGGGTGACCCAGGATGGTCTTCATGGCTATCGTAGCGGTCATGTGAGTAAATCCTACACAATACATCTCCCAAACCGAGCAGTCCCCTACTTTGTCAGTTTCCATCTCCCATGGCGATGGACGAAGGGTTGGACTTGGACAGTATTTCCTTAAAATTTTCAACACCGCTATAATTTTATAGCAGGACTAACTAAAGAAATGAGACATTTCAAATAACGTAGATACTGCTGAAGATGCCATCTTTTTTATTTAAAAAAACAATTAATGCTTCTCGGCTGACAAAATTAATGCTGTTTACCTTTCATCTTCTCAACCCCGTTCTAAGTACCATCTTCTCCAAACTACAAACTACCGAATCTGAAGCTTCTACAATTTCAGTTGTTATTGCGACGTAAGGTCAGTGTCCTTCAGAAATATAAAGAGCGTCAATATGCAGATTTTACAACAGTACCCTCCTTTCCCTAAACAACAGAGGCGAGAGCCCACTTGTTCTGACGCATCAGTTTATGCTAATAGCTATAACAATCATTGACCTCTTGAACAGACGTTAAGCAAATGAGATACAATGTTCAAGGATTTAACAC
>NW_004797659.1:20466-21562 GCF_000002075.1 Aplysia californica
TGAATGAAAGAATGAAACAAAGAAAAAAGAATGAAAGAAAGAGAAGAGAAGAAAAAATGAAAGAAAGACATAAAGAAAAAAAGAAAGAAAGACAGAAAGATAGACAGACAGAAAGATAGACAGACAGAACGAAAAAATGAAAGGATGAATGAAAAAAGAAAGAAAGAAAGAAAGAAAGAAAGAAGGAAAGAAAGACAGAAAGAAAGAAAGAAAAAATAGAAAGAATAAAAGAAAGAAAGAACGAACGAACGAACGAACGAAAGAAAAAAATAATGAAGGAAAGAAAAATAGAATGAAAGAAAGAAAGAAAAAAAGAAAAAAAGAAAGAAAAACAGAAAGAATGAAAGAAAGAACGAACAAACAAACAAAAGAAAGAAAGAATGAAAGAAAGGAAAATGAAAGAAAGGAAAATAGAATGAAAGTAAGAAAGAAAAAAGAAAGAATGAAAGATAGAAAGAAAGAATGAATGAATGAAAGAAAGAAAGAAAGAAAGAAAGAAAGAAAGAAAGAAAGAAAGAAAGAAAGAAAGAAAGAAAGAAAGAAAAAAAACAATTAAATGAGAGAAAGAAAGAATGAAAGAAAGAAAGAAAAAAAAGAAAGACATAAAGAAAGAAAAAAAGAAAGAAGAAATGAAGAAAGAAAGAAAGAAAAAAACAGAGAAAGACAGAAAGGAAGAGAGAAAGAAAGAATACCATAATATTAGAGAAAAAAGATCGAGGTTGCTTTTCGGGAGGGAAAAGTTGAGGAAAACGGACAGTAAGAAAGGACAATAAAGGCGTTGAGGATGAGTCGTGATTTCTCGCCAATTAAACGACACATGTGCATGAAAAGACAGAGAGACAGAGAAAGAGACAGAGACAGTCAAAACGAGACGGAACGAGAGGGGGGGGGGTGGAGAGATAACAGCGAGTGTGAGTTTTTAAGTGTGAGTGATGAGCTGGGGGGTCACAGGGCGGGGATGACCACTGTCCACTACTGTCCACTACTGTCCAGAACTGACCACCACTGTCCGGTCCCGTCCGGCCTTCGCACCTCATCTGAGCTGACCCCTCAAGGAACACATTTCACACCAGCAGGACGGGGGGCGGGGAGCGAT
>NW_004797659.1:21769-23646 GCF_000002075.1 Aplysia californica
GGGCGATTTTTTTATTTTTTATTAATTATTTTTTTTGGAAGGGGGAGGGAGTAGGAGGAAGAGGAAGTTGCATGCCAGGGCGGTCCTAGAGGGCGGTTGGCGGACGTACTGGTGTGGTCTGCTCCTTCTTTCCTATCAAACATCTATCGTCCTTATCTCTCCTCCTTCATTTCTGCGTATGTTAAGTCCCTCTCTTGTAATAGCCTTTATCCCCGGCAACTATGTAAGACCTATCTGTGTTGCAAGTGCCGTAAAACAAAATCTGTACTAGGCACGCGCGGTCCTGGTTCGCCTCGTTTGACCAGGCCAGAGCCGTGAGTGGATAGTGGTCACTCGGGTAGGACAGTGCACATGGCGTGCTGGTCACTCGTACCGCGACAACTGGGAGAAGGGCGTAACTGACTTTTTCACAGATGTTCAAGATGTTTTCCACTTCAGGCGAGGAACAAAGCGGTTTGATTAAATTTACGAAGTTTCGTTTTTAGTAAGTCATTGTTTTACGGCACTTGTAACACAAATAGGTCACATAAGTGCCAGAGATTAAAGAAAGTATTACTAGAGAGTGACAAGCAGGAAGCAAAATATATTTAAAATTTGTCTTTTCTAATGAATCAAAAGGACGGAATATTATTATATGGAGGATAGTTGTTTGATTGGAAAGAAGGAGCAAACCACAGCAGAGCACCCGCTAAACACTCGCATGATTCACTGAACAAAATGTTAAATGGTGGGAGGTTGGAGGGTGCCCCTGATAGGTTCTGCTTCCTCCCTCTCCATGTGTACTTTCTGTCTATCCATGAAGTGATGTTTTCTCAGCGCAATAGGGCTGCTATTGCCTCTAGGTGTTCTCTTTACAGAATTCTTTCTCTATCACTCATTCTTTTCTCTCTCTCTCTCTCTCTCTCTCTCTCTCTCACACTCACACACACACACACACACACACACACACACAAAACTACTAAAAACTAACACACCCACATACACTCAGTAAGAAAAAAAACAACAACACAAAAACAACAAACTCAAAACAGAAAAAAAGAAAATCCAACCCAAAACAAAAACAACCAAAAACCCCCCACTAAAACACCGCACCAAACTCCCCAACAAAACGCGTCTTTGTGTCCGGAAATACCCGTTGCGCCAAACGCTCCCTACCCCTGATAAACGCGCCAACATTTTTATGGGGATTTAGAAGTTAAGCCTTTCTCAACCCCCACTCGAGCGCGCGGTCACTCAGAAAAAGCCATCTCTTTTTTTCCCTGAATGGCGGCTCGGACAATGTCCAGCGAGCGGGCACGGGTGGACAGACTCCGGACAATGGGATGACCCCTCCCGCACACTGACCACTGGTCATCACGGCCGGCCTAGGCCAACTGTCCTTACGCCTCTCTGTGGCCGGCGTCATCCCTCCTTGACCAGTGCCCATCTGCCCACAGTTTCGATGACCTCTGGGGTCACCACCTCACCCGCTCATCCACGAGACAACTCTGCTGGTTTTACAGGGAGTGGCTCCGGCCCAGACTCCGGGGCTGACGCAGGGTTGTGGTTTTTGAAATATTTCAATTATTTTCATGTTTTTAATGTCCGTGTTTTTTGTCTTGGTTTTTTACCAGTTGGATTATGTAAGTGTCCCAGATAAAAGGTGTAACAAGAGACTGACAGACACAGAAGGGAGGAGAGATAGGGACGATAGATGTTTGATAGGGAAGAAGGGAGGAGAGATAAGGACGATAGATGTTTGATAGGGAAGAAGGGAGGAGAGATAAGGACGATAGATGTTTGATAGGGAAGAAGGGAGGAGAGATAGGGACGATAGATGTTTGATAGGGAAGAAGGGAGGAGAGATAGGGACGATAGATGTTTGATAGGGAAGAAGG
>NW_004797659.1:23746-25142 GCF_000002075.1 Aplysia californica
TCTTCTTCTTCTTCTTCTTCTTCTTCTTCTTCTTCTTCTTCTTCTTCTTCTTCAACATCAACAGCAACAAAAATAACAACAATTGTTTAACATCTCGCATGCACATTAAGGTACTTGCTAGAGCCAAACGGAAGCAAATCGACCAAATAATTATGGAATTCATTACGAGGAAATGACAAAGACGACAGACGGAAATAACACCAGATGGACAGGAAAAGAAAGAAAGAAAGAAAGGATTTACAGCCCTGAAATCCCTCCACCTTTCACCTTAAAACCTATCTCACTTTCTGAGGTACCCACAACGGCGACTAGCTTGTGTAACTTTTCCGTAGAGCTCGTACAGACCGACTCCAGACGTGGTGCGTTGTGGGCGGCAAGTTCATCTTTACGACGTCGCTAGGTCTGTCCAGCTCTCACGATTCAAGTGTAAAACTTCGAGGCGGAAAAATTCACGACACCAGAAGGGGGGCTCACCAATCGCCTCGATATTATGAGTAACAAAAATTTTGTGGCAAGAGCTTTCGGGCGTCTGAAGCGAAGGCCCCGGGCTGTTGAGGCCCGAGCGAGGCGTACCGTAAAACGTTTAATAGCGCACGGATTTGACCTCAGGAAGTGGACCTCGGGTTTTAGCATCGGGGGGACTGAACAGGCCAATACAAAGAGACTTTGGGGGGAATTTATGCAAAAAATTCGTTTGTATAAAAGACAGGGGGGCCATAATACCGTGCATCCATTCTGGTGGGTCTCGGTCTCGTCTCCATCAAAGACGTTTTCTTTCTTCGGAAGTCTACCAACAAAACGCCTGGATAATGGTGGGTGCCTTGACTTGTTAATTAAAAGCCACATCTGTTATGTAGTTTACCATTTATTTCAGTGACGCTGCTTAGTTACAATATCACTTATCATTGTGCCTCCTGATGTCGATTACGTAAAAGTTTAACACGAGGACGCTTCGGGTTCGAGTCTGACAAGTGAGCGTCTAGTTTGTTCATCATTGTTCTTGGAGTATCTCCCAACTCGACGGATCAAGTGTGTCTACATTGTATTCAGTGCGATACTAAATTCAGTAAAAGCAATATATTTGATTCACTGCAATTATGAATTCAGTTTAACCAAACTATTTTATTATAGTAGAGGGTTTTACGGCGCTCGCAACTGCGTAAGGCCATATGAGCTCCAAGGGGTGGGTGTCAACAGAGAAGCCTTTACAGGGAATCAGACTTCCTCTGCTCACCTCTCTAGCTTCAACAGCTTAAGGTCTGCTTCAGCTATCAAGGCACCCCGGAAATAGCAGGTCAAAAGAGAGTGACAAACAGTAGAGAAAAATGACAATAGTAAGCATCAGGAAAGAAAAAGCAGCAGTTCCCAGTTGTAGATCAGGCACAGTTATGAGCGT
>NW_004797659.1:26029-27351 GCF_000002075.1 Aplysia californica
GGGGGAGGGGGGTTAATAAAAGGTGGGTATGTACAAAAGGGTCAGATTGGGATGGGGGTGGGGGGGTGGGGGTGGGTAGTTGATTTATTTGGGTTTATTGAGTGGTGGGACGCTCACTGATTGAACCATGGTTGAGAAAACCACGAGGAAAAGACCAATACAAATTCTAGGACACCTGAATAGACATAAAGGCCTTGAACATCTAGCTCTCACTGGCAACATTGAAGGCAAACGAGGCAGGGGTAGACCCAGAGCAACCTACTTGGAGAACCGAAACAGATGGGTGACGGGGAAAGGTCAGGGTGTTGCTTTTTTTAACTCAAAAAGAGCATCCGAGCAAAGGAAGGAATGGCGAACCGTGGTCGCTGATGTTTGTTCCAAAAGACCCGAGCTCGACTCTAGCTGCTGGGATAATAATGTATCCCTCTCAATCCGGGTTAGCCCTGACAGGCAGGATGGGAGGCCCGCCTCTTAGATAGTCTAACTTGTGTTGATGGGGGCGTAAAACACCAAGATACACATACCGTCCTTATATCTCCCTCCCCTTGTTGTGCGTGTTACTATCGTGTAATTGTCGGCACTTATATGACCGTGTTGTGTTGTGAATGCCGTAAAACTCTAACTAGTGGGTGAGTGGCGGGTGCTCTGGTGTGGCTTGTTCTCGGCTATAACGAAGGTTGTGTTTTGTCCTTCTTTTGGGCGTCCACTGTAGGCAGCAAATTGACGAAGTGATTGATTGATTGATTGAATTATTTATTTATTTACTTATCTTATTTATTTAGTTAGTTTTATTCATTTAATTATTTATTTATTTATTTATTTATTTATTTATTGATTTATCTATTCATCAATTTATTGATTCATTAAGAGAGCAAAGAGTGTCGGCGATGACAGGTACCGATCTAGTGTGATGTTATAACTCAAGTCTATGGAATGTCCCCCAACCCTGCCTTGTAGTAGCAGTAGCCCGGCACATGTCAGCCTGTGTGGCCCGCCACGGGGGGAGAGAGGGGAGGGTCACATCACGTGGTAATTAGCTCTTGACTTGTTTTGGTCTTTAAATATACAGTAGGTGGGTGGTTGGAGGCTGCCCTGGTGTGGTTGCTCCTTCTTTCCTATCAAACATCTATCGTCCTGATCTCCACTCCTTCTTTTTTGTGTTTGTTACTCTCTTGTAACACCTCTAATTTTCGGCACTTATATGACCTTATTGTGTTGCAAGTGCCGTAAAACTCTTACTATAAGGAATATGTACAGGTGTATTTTACGTCCCCATCGACGCAGTTTAGAACAATTTTCACAGTGTTGTACCTATATATTGT
>NW_004797659.1:27451-29870 GCF_000002075.1 Aplysia californica
TTCTCTCTCTCTCTCTCTCTCTCTCTCTCTGTCATTTGACGCATAAAACATTGTCAGCAAGGTGCCTCACCTACCCCCCAATTGATCAACCATTTTTCCTCATCTCCACAACTAGACGAGAACCTTCCTCATAATGGCGCTGGTCGCCCTGGCGATGGCTGGTGACGTACTTCCCAGAAAAGATCTGCCCCCTTACAAGCCGCCACCTTTCCCATCTTTCGACAAGTACAGCCCGACCTACCCGAAACTTGGCTTCCCAGACTACAGCACAGGTCAGAATCCCTTCAGAAGCTACGACTACGCTCCCAAAAAGGCGGTCGTACCAGTGAAAAAGGCTTACGACTACGACTACGCCCCGGCGGGGTACGGTAAGGCCTACGCAGATCCTTACAACTACAAGCAAGTGGTGCCCGCCGCTGTTCCCGTGAAGAAAGTCTACGCTCCTGACTATGACTACAGGCCTGCCTACCCCGCCGTCGGAGACTACTACGGGCCAGGATACGGGAAAGAGTTAGGCTACAAGGCAGCAGTCGTCCCTGTGAAGAAGGCCTACGACTATGACTACAAACCAGTGTACCCAGTCAAGAAACCCGTCTACGATGACAAGTTCGGCCCCGGCTTCGCTCCCGTCTCTGGTTTGGGAGCTTTCGGCGCTAAGGGTGTCTTCGCTGGAAAAGGACTCGGGCCTGCCGTCAAGAAGCCTTTTGATTACGCCCCGGTATCCGGACTGGGAGCTTTCGGTACCAAGGGAGTCTTCGGCGGGAAAGGGCTCGTGCCAGTCAAGAAAGCTTTCGACTACGCCCCTGACTACGTCAAGCCTATTGCCCCAGTACAGAAAGGATTCGGGTTTGCCCCCAATTACGTGAAGCCAGTCGTTCCAGTAAAGAAAGGATTCGGGTTCGCCCCCGATTACGTGAAGCCCGTTGTACCAGTAAAGAAGGGATTCGGGTTTGCTCCTGATTATGTGAAGCCGGTAGTGCCGGTAAGAAAAGGATTCGATTACGCTCCCGACTACGTCCGCCCCGCGGCGTACCCAGTGAAGAAGGTCGTCCCAGCCTACAGTGATTACGACTACCGTCCCAGCTACTACGACAGCTACAGAGGAGACGATTACAAGCCAGCTCTCCTCGCCAAGGACGTGTACCCGGGCAAGAAAGCGCTAGTTCCCGTGAGGGCGGTGTACCGCGACCCATACCCTGTCCAAAAGGTAGGCGCCTACCCCGATTACGTTCCCGCCAAGAGAGTCGGTGCCTACCCCGATTACGTTCCCGCCAAGAGAGTCGGTGCCTACCCCGGCTACGTCCCTGCCGCAAAGGTCACCGTCGTCAAGCCAGCAGTGGTGAAGACACCAGCTAGAGTGTTCCCGACCTACGAAGACTTCGGCAAAGATTTCGGCAAAGGGCTCAACAAAGATGGCGCTTTCGGCACTGCCTTCTCCAAAGACTTCCTTCCCAAATTCAAATTCTGATCTCGAACAGTCTCTTTAATAAAAAACGGTTTTTTATTTTAGTTGGGTCGTCGTTTTTTTTCTTTTGTATCAATAAAAAGCTGTATGCCTTACGGATGTTGCGGGTTTCATTTCTCACAAAGACATTTACTTTGTAAATAGATTATTATATAATGTTTTCTACCCTCCTGTTTCCCCGTAGCTAGGAGAGCTATTAAAAAGCACAATTAACCATTCATAAACCATTGCCCGCAACAATGAGTTATCTTTCCTTATTCTGCTTTTTCGAGATTCTTTGGAACCTTACAATAATTATTGTTGAAAGACAGAGTAACTATATTGAAATATTAAAATTTAATTAACTATTTCACCCCATGTTTTGACCCCAGACTTATTTCAGTAAAACCTGCAAAGAAATGTATCTTTTCTCGTTTCCTGGGCGCTGCTTTCGTAAAAAAAAAACCACAAAAAACCCAATCCGACTTTTGCTGACCCCCACGTCTTTACTTGTGGTTGAGCTTGAGTGGAACAAAATACCCGAATCATATACTGAATACATTTTGGTCGAAGTCACACATAATTTGTACGCACCCACAAAAGTGATTGTGAAGCGCATAGAGCTTGCTGTTGAGCGGGGATATGCTATACAAATGCTATCCATTATCTATTTTTGAACTGAATCCGCACGAGATAGCCTACTCTAGGTGTCTGAATATTGTGGTTTCAATGGCGTGCTTGATTATCGAGCAGTTCTATCTCCCAAGATCAAAGAAGATGTTTTATTTTTTACATTTTGTGTTTAGCTTAGTAAGATCTCTCTTTCTATAAATAAACCAATCTTCATTTTAAAAAGTGTCGTTTTCCCCGAATGTTTCTTTGAAACAGCTCTACTTAGACAGAGTTGAAGTTTAGTTCTTTAAACTTTCCAGTTCCCAGCCTCTCTCTCTTTCTCTCTCTCTCTCTCTCTCTCTC
>NW_004797659.1:29970-31073 GCF_000002075.1 Aplysia californica
GGTTGGTTTGTCGTTGGGTTTTGTTTTGTTTTTTTCGTAGGGGGGGAGGGGGGGTTCATTTTGTCAACATTTAGGATGGGAATTCCGACAAAACATTCTTTGAGCACGTGCAGCCGTTACTGCTGATTGATTAAGCGGGTGGTTAGCGGGTGCTCTGCTGTGTTTGCTCCTTCTTTCCGATCAAGCATCTATCTCCTGATCTCCCTTCTTTCTTTTTTTTGTTTTTTTTGTATTGTACTCTCTTGTAACACCTCTACTCTTCGGCACTTATATGACTTTATTGTGTTGCAAGCGCCGTAAAACTCTTACTGAAACTAAGATTGAATAGAAACTAATTTTTTTTAAATACAAAATTTTGGGCTCAGTACGATGTAACATCTACCGAGGCGATAGAGCCGAACAGATCAGCTTGTTTTTCCCTTACTGTAAGTCTACTCTCAGCTGCAATTGCTGAATACAAACTGGCGAAACCCAAGGGGTTTGTAGAGTATGGTCTATACGTTCTTATACTCTGACCGTCTGGAGTACGGTCCTTGGCGAAAGCTCTGTCGGAGGAAAAGGTGAACAGCCCCACTCTCCCTCTGTGACGGAGGCAGACTGACAGACAGACAGACAGACGGAGCGAATCCCAACAAATAATTCGCCTTTTTTCCGGACCAAATTGCGGCTTAATAATTCATGTGTAATTAGTCCGCCTGCTCATTCTCCTGTTTGTTCCCGCCTGTAGTGAGAGGAAGCTGTACCAGTGCCCGCGGTCAACTCTGGTCGGCTGGGCAGGGTGGTCGGAGACAGTGGACCTGTGTGGTCAGTGCTGGCAGTCCGCGGCGGCCGTTGACCCTTCACGTCCTGTATGTCGTTATATTAAGAATACATAGCTCTATCTGACATATATGTTCTGGCCATCTGGAGGTACTTTAAGAGCGGGAGGTCAGAAACCATATCATTCTATCTGCTCTATCAAAATCGTACGGTTATTCGGAGTCGTCGTCGAGATATTCGAAGAATTGCATTTGAAAAAGCTTGACATGTGAAACTTTCAAAGTTTTGACATACATTTCTCCAAACTAGGGAATTTTAATAATACTAAATATTAATAATAATAA
>NW_004797659.1:32604-39182 GCF_000002075.1 Aplysia californica
GGACTACTACTACTACTACTACTACTACTACTACTACTACTACTACTACTACTACTACTACTACTACTACTACTACTACTACTACTACACCTGGTCCTGCTGTTATGGCTACAAATACTGTTCTCATTTTTACGGTTGCTGCTACTAGTATAAGTGGACGAATAAGTAGCCACGGTGTACAAAGAATATCCTGTACGACTACGGATCATATTGAAAATAGACTGGATGCAACAGACGCAACATATGTACATGTACTTAGACAGTAATAAAAACAAAGAGCCAAAGAGTTCAAATATTTATTCTTTCATGAACTCGGTAAGCCCGAAAATCGCCCTGAGACGAAGATTTTGGCTTTTTATACTCTATTTTAAGAGCACAATAGGGAAGAATTAATTTAATTCCGAACAGGAAAAAATGTCTATCAATTCATATTTAAAAGAAAATAATACAATGAACCTTAGTATTTGCATTTAAAAAGTAAGCTATCATGTTAATATAATTAACATATACATGTATAATAATATAATAAAGTGAAGTCCGTTTAAACAGAACACGGTTAATCCAAAAACAGCGATATACCGAAAGAAACTAGAATCCAAGGGGTTTTTGTTCGCTCTTTGAGCAGTCTTTGTATACCAAAAAGACAGCAAAACTTCGAAGAAATAGGACAGTCCCGCAGATCTTGTTTTCAGCGGACTCCACTGCATTTCATATATATATATATATATATATATATATATATATTATACAGCTAAAGAAAATGACCCCCATTCATAAGAATGTTCAAGATCACAGAGACACTGATCACTCGTCTAGTCGGAGTTTCGAGCAACGTTTTGCTGGATCCACGGCAGGTAATCTCGAACGATCGTGTAGACCCCGGGGTTCTTGGGGAAAGCACAGAAGAGTCCCCAAGACGTGATGCCCTGTATCTCCCAGC
Organism: Aplysia californica; assembly: GCF_000002075.1. Lineage (NCBI taxonomy): Eukaryota > Metazoa > Mollusca > Gastropoda > Aplysiida > Aplysiidae > Aplysia > Aplysia californica. Next base: position 33,545 of record NW_004797659.1, read on the forward strand.
GAGTGGACTGGCCAGGTGTGGGACACACGAGCGGGCCCCCCGAGTCACCCTCACACGCGTCCACGCCCCCCTGTGGGTAGCCCGCACACATCATGCCTTCCTTCACACGGGACCCGTAGTAGTCCGGCTGGGAACACAGGCTTGTGTTCATGACGGGCACCGCGGCTTGTTTCAGCAGGTCCTGACAGCAGGTACCAGCCGTGTCTCCCCATCCGGTGACGTAGCATTTTGTCCCCACCGGGGCTGTCGCGTTGGGCAGACAAGCAGGGCCCACGTAGTCCGTGTAGTTGAAAGGTTGCGTCAGCTTGATCAGAGCGATATCGTGGTACGACGTCTGGCTCACGTAGTCACGTGGTATGATGACGTCTGCAAAGTACCGCCTCTGCTCGTGCCGACTGGGAACCCCGAGCTGGTGACGCGCCGCTATCAGGGAGTAGTGATCGTACTTCCGGTCGTACACTTTTTCGAAACAGTGAGCCGCGCACAACGCCCACCCGGGCAGGATGAGGGTTGCACCACATTGGTGGCTGTCGTCTTTCAAAACAGACAGGGTCCAGGGCCAGGCCCCGTCGACCGACTCCTTCCCGCCCACGATTCTGTCGTTGTTCAGAGAAGGTGGGATCGTGGACACGCCACACGTCTGTTTGGATGACGGGCAGACCAGCTCGTCCGTCCCGTCCATACACTGAGAGACTTCGTCACAGACCAAGGCTAGGTCTACACACTCGTCACTCCCGCACAGAAACTGACCCGACGGACACTGGATTGGAGGTGGTTTTGTTTCGTAACTGATATTAAAACCGGACCCTTCGACTTGGTCATCGGAGTGGAACCGAAAGACGACGTGGTTACTACCAGTCACGATATCGTAAGGCAAAGAAAAGCCACACAGTGTCTCTATCTGATGAAGGCTAGTCATGTTTTCACTGCTATATGAAGCTGTTATATTCACCAGGCTTGTGGTACTTGCGTTCACAGTGTTGTTTGAAGGAATTACATCGAATATGTTTAAATAGTCAAAGTCGCATGAGCTTGACTGCTCGAGATCAAAAGTTAAAAAGTGAAAATAAAAGACGGTGCCAGGTTCTCCCTGTAGAGTCCATTCACAGTCAAGACTGCTTCTGTAAGTTTCGTCACTATCAAAATTCGGGGATGTTATAAACCCTGACGGCGAAGTAACCTTTAGCGGGTTACCATCACACCCCGGGGGTGTTGGGCCTAAAGTCGTAGATGGGCCCTTTTCAGGATTCTCAAAGGCTACGTAAGTTAACTTGAAACCTCGTTTATTGTTGTCGTTATTACCCACCCAAAACTCCACCGTCACGTTATTCGAAGTGGACAAGAGTTCTCCCGGTATTATGGCGTCACAGAATTGACCGAGTAAGGGGTGGTTCGTGTCGGGCCCATCAAACAACTTGAGCCAGGCGTTCTGACATCTGGACGAGGAGAAGATACCGACGTTGAGATAAGAAAAGTCAAGAGCTATCAGGTGGTCTGAATCCACGCTGATTTTCCACTTGCAAGAAAAGGGCGACGGGTATGGGTTACCTTCGTCATACCCTGGAGAAGATATACTGCCTCTGTCCCCGCCGACTTCAAATACACACGACGATTGTGACGTGCTCGATCTAGTTGTAGTCGGCAACGTCGTGTCTGCTGGATTGATTTTAGCTGACCACGTGATATTGAAACCACGCCCAGTTGTCTGATCGTCTGACTGGAACTCGACGACAGCCTCGTTCCCGCCCACACTCACAGGACCAGGCTTGACGTCACCGCAGTAACGACCCAAAAGTGTCAGCGATGACGCCGCCATCCCGTAGATCATAACGCTGTCGTAAATGCAGTCTCCATGCCGAGGCCTCTCTAGATCGAAGACGTTCACGAACTCTAGAGTGATGGAGTACCCCTGGGGCGCGACTATATGCCAGTGGCAGTGAGCTCTATCGCTGTAGGACACGGGGTAGCCCATGCTGCTGATGGTGCCGGACGTTCCATGTTGTTCGTACAGATCCCCGCAGCCTGACGGTTGGCCCCCACACCCCACCTCGTCCTCCCCATCCTCACAGTCCTCGTCGCCATCACACAGATACTTGTCCGGGAGACACAGGGATGTACTGTTGCACCGCACCGTGCCCAATGGGCAAGACTGGCTCACGGACACTGTGAGGGTGGAGTAAAACGACGTTATAATGTTATTTATAGTTTGTTTGTTTTAGTACTAAGAGGTTTACAACACTTGCAACACAATAAGGTCATATAATTCAAGTGCCGAACAATAGATGAGCAAACCACACCAGAGCACCCGCCAACCACCCACCTTTTTTTTTACTTATTTACTTTTTTTTGGTAAGTGTTTTAAAGTGCTTGCAACTGCATTATAAGGTCATATGAGAGCTCAGGAATCAAAAAGCAATTTCAGTATACACGTAGTAGGAACTTATTTTGAATTTTGTCCGCGTGGTGGCCGGAGTCTACTCTTTTCGATGTTAGGACCACCAAGGGATCTTTAACGTGAACAGTTTACACAGCAGACCTCCGATATTTTGTTTTGTTTTGCCCTTATCCAAAAAGGTTAGGAGAAGGGGGGAGCAGAAAGTGGAGACGAAAGCTGACTTAAGGAGCAGGAAAGGAGGGTAAAGGAGAAAATTTTAGAGAAGAAAATGTTCCTTCGCCATCAGGTTTAGAACCTAGGACCTATTCAATAGGAGGAGAACACCATACCTCTAGACCATGAGAGCCCCCCTGTTATGTTGCCAATAACTTTTCAAATGTAATTGTGGGTTTTTGTACACCCTCGTCCACACTTTTTAGATCGTCTAGGAGTCGAACCGGACAGTTACAGTAGAGTAGAAACCTGTTATAACAGGGATGGTGGACCAGAGAAAAAGTGCTGTTATATCAGATCCCTGTTAAATCAGAAATACAAGGGAAGTAAGCATTTGTAGACTAATCCAGCTGTATTTATTCATGGGTAGTTTCCCTTGCCCCAAGTACCCACGAACAGGGTTTTTTACGCATGCGTGTAGCTAGGCTTAGGGCTAGATCGATGTTTACAGCACACTGCAGCCCTGTCTTGCTTCACCTGCTGCATCTCTCTCTCTCTCTCTCTCTCTCTCTCTCTCTCTCTCTCTCTCTCTCTCTCTCTCAACGTTGTTAACGAGCCTTTGTCTCTGTTATGACCGATTCGGCTCCGATGAGGCCCTGTTATTGCCGATAACTTTTAACAGAGACAAAGACTAGGGAAAAACGGGAATTTAAAAAATCCCTGTTATTACTAGATCCCTGTTATTACCGGGCCTGTTATGATTTGCACTGTACTTCAACCATGCTTGCTAGGGCCAACCCGGACCGAGAGGGATACAAGAGATACAACACCCCAGCAGAAATCCTGAGACGCTCGATAAATATTCTCCCCCGTTATGGTATTGAACACGAGTCTCCTGCGTGCGCCAGCGAAGCGCCTGTAATATAATATAACCTCTAAACCACAGACGCTGATTCACATCTTGTCCGAAAGCAGATAAGGACAAAAAGGACATGATTTAACTGTCCCCGTCGTTTTATGTAAGAAAAATTATGAAATTATGCAAACTGAGCCCCAAAAATGTGAAATTATGCGATTCTGTTAATTTTAACAAAGAATAATAAAGGAAAATAATCAGAAATTATGCAAAAAAATGATCAAATTTTGCTACAATTATGCGGGGTGCATAAATCCACGGGGACAGGTTTACAAGGGAATACAAGGAGGAATGCTTACAGCAGCACACACAAGCCACCAACTTAAGAGAGGTTCAAGGGCCCACGTTTTTTTGTTTTTTACTCTTAGTATATTATTATAATTTCTTATTTGTACGTAGCTGGCGGGTGCTCTGGTGTGGTTTGCTTCTTCTTTCCTATCAAACGTCTATCGTCCTGATCTCTCCTCCTTCTATTTTGTGTTTGTTACTCTGTTGTAACATCTCTAATCTTCGGCACTTATATGACCTTATTGTGTTGCAAGTGCCGTAAAACTCCTACTAAAACTAAACCAATTCTGCCACTTCTCGTTTTAGTAAGAGAATGGGGTACCATGATCGTCAATGTCTGCTTCAGACCTGACACCTGAAAGAGGGGAAGAAGAGTCTTACGGCACTCGCAACACAAATAGGTCATATAAGTGACAAAGATTAGAGCTGTTCCTAAAGAGCAAGAAAAGGAGGAGAAATACAGGCAATAGATGTTGAATACGGAAAAAAAAGGAAGCAAACCACACCAGAGCACCCTTCAACCACCCACCAATTCTGTCACCCAAGTCCTCAGCATCACACACTTCCCAATGATTTCACTCCTGTTCAGCGTAACTACAAAAGATAAGCACCAAACTGAGTCAAATGAATGGTCTGAGCGATAAACGTACAGTTTGATTCCAAATCATGCCCGTGAGACATGTATTTACTTGGTCTAATGTCCTGTCTTGTTGTGCGTTTGCGTGAGTGCACCTTTAAGTCTAACTTTTGTAACGTCTACTGCCATTGTTAACGACCAAGACAAATTTCTCCCTGCGAGATGAATAAAGATTGTCATTGTCATTGTCATTGTCAAATTATAACAAACACTGGCTTGGGTTTGGTAATCTAGATTTTTGTCACGGCTATGAACAACCAAGTGATGCTGTGAAACTGCTAAACTGGCGTCCGTACTACATTATGACCAATGTACAAGAGTTAAGAGACGTTTTAGAAGAATTGTGCTTGGCTAAAACAGCACCTGGACATGGATGGCTGGTGCCTCTATAAATAAATCATTGATGGTCAAGAATGGTGCCTCTTTTAGCCTTGATTTTTTAGAATGCAGCATTATCTATGAGCCTACCCAATAAAGTATATAGTGTCACCTTGTACCGTATATAAATGTAAGGCGTGCTGACAAAATGAGTTACTTCTCGCAATCCACAAATGGAGATATTGGCCAAAAATCGACACCAGGTTCAAATTTGTAGATTTTCTAATGATGCCATGTTATTATTCGTTAAGACAGTAAGACATGCCTTTTATTATTTCATACTTATATATTGTTTTTAAAAAATATTTTAAAAAACTTCAACTATAAGCTAGGTGTATCTATTTCTATTGAGCATCAACCAATCCAAGAAGTAACTCACTTTGTCAGCACATTTCACAAATATCAACCAAGTGGCGTGATAGTAATAGTACTTACTCCCAGATGTCCCTTAAAGATAGGGGTTATGGTTGGGGTAAAAGTTAATGTGTTGATTGCTATCGGATACGCGGCTCTCTCCTCACCTTTACACAAACAGAAGAGTAAGAAAACCAGCAGAATGCACACATAGTTGAGGCAGTTCCCCATTTCCCTTCTCTGAGAGCTGACACAGGACCTGCGTTATCTGCTGCTGGGCACTGCTCTGTTGGCACGTTTACAACCTGTCTGTCTGTCTGACTGTTCTGAAAGTTGGCTGATTTCTTGGGAGGATCTACCCACTTCTGAGTGGTGGGGACACTGCAAGGCATCTACTGATAATGAGATATGATGAGAGCGTTCATGGCAGGGGTGGTTTCATGTTTGTGGTGTGTGTGTGTAGGTGGGTGGGGGGGGTGCGGGTTGGAAGTGAGGGGTGGGTTCGGTGGATGGGTTG
>NW_004797659.1:41152-42407 GCF_000002075.1 Aplysia californica
GTGTGTGTGTGTGTTCATGTGTGTGTGTGTGTGTGTGTGTGAACTGAAGCATTCACACTCCAGCATCCATTTCAAACGACACTCCAAATGCAAACAAAACTAACAGTAGCAGACAACAAAACAAAACAAAAATCAAACTCGACATTATGCAAAAAAAGGAAATTTATTGATCAAATCTGCAAGTTTCAGAAAGAATTCCTCACCACAGATCAAACACGAAAGTCTCAACAGCCCATAGCATCAAGGCATTATAAATGTATCTTTACTGATGTTTATGTTGTTGTTTATTTTAAATATCAACAGGACATGCATGCATCAGCAGACAAACAAACATACAAATGTACACAGACGCAAACATAACAAAAATATATCATAACGAACATTATCATCAATGTCTTTGTACATAACAACAAACAACTAACACCCATTTATTTCATGGTGTAACACAGACACATACAAATTATGCAAACATACATCCCTCCCCCTCAAAAAAAAAAAAGAAACAGTCACTCTCCACACATCACACAAAACACACATGCATACAAACATCATTGTCAATGTCTTTATATATAGCAAAAAAATAAACACCCATTTAATTCATTGTGTCACGGCCACACACACATACATACCAAAATCCTGCACACAAAACATACGCCCAAATAATCAGTCATCACCCACACATCAATGCTCCACCATACACACCAAACGTTTTTTTCCACTTCACTGCAACCATTGTAAATAAATGTATTTAAGACTTCCATTTTTCAGGGTTCAAGTCCAGAGTTCAAGCAGGAATTCAAAGTAGACTGCCAGTCAGTACTACAATGTAAATACTTATCAACTAATTTGTGTTTTTCCAGAAAAATGTAAAAAATGATCAGTTTCAGCAATTTTTTTTTTCATGAATTTTCTAAAGACTTAATCAAATTTAGAACCACTATCTGTCGGCACTATCTGTGGGCACAGCCATTAGCAAGGCCAACAAAATGAATTTGCCCTATCAATCAAGCACCTCCTGTTTTCAGAGGACATATAAAACTACATCACTCTCTCTAATCAACTTCATAAACTTCACACCAATTTTCTACTTTCAGTTCATTTTCACAAGAAGATTGATTAACTCTTTTCAATGGGATCCGAGCTGTAGAAATAAAAAGTCGGTTTTCACTATAAGGTTTTTACTTGTACTTGTATAAAGTGTTTCAAAAAAATTAAATAATAATAAATAATAAATTCTCCCTTTGAATAGCCACAA
>NW_004797659.1:42843-46412 GCF_000002075.1 Aplysia californica
CCCCACACACACACAACAGATACTGTGCACACACACAGACAGATTGCACCCTCCACACACACTTTGTTCAACATACACACAAACATGCATACATGCTGGTACTAACACTACAAAACAAATGAGCATGAAATTTCATTTTTTTTTTTCACAAAAAGTAGTATATGTACATAATACAAAATGTCTAACCGATCCCTCAAGCGCTATCTATGCATGTGTCAGTAAGTCACTTTCTCACACTCTCAAACACATACAACTAAATACTTGCATAAACTGACCAAAAAACAAAAAAAAACAAAAACAAAAAAACAAGAAAGAAAGAGAGAAAGAAAGAAAGAAAAGAAGTAAGGGTTTAATGCCCAATGTAATGAATGGTTGAACATCAAGTGAAAAATACAGACGAGGCGAATCATCAACAACAATGTGCAGTTTATGCCACACGGGAACAGCTGAGCACAGGTTTTACAGGCAACCCCCACTGACCGACTCTGTGTCAAACACGTTTAGTTTTAGAAGAGGTTTTACGGCGTTCGCAACTGAATGAGGTCATACGAGTGCCAAGGGGAGGATGTCAACAGAGAAGTCCTTACAGGGAATCAGACTTACTCTGCTGACCTCTCTAGCTTCAACAGCACAAAGTCTGCTTCGACTATCAAGGCACCCCGGAAATAGCAGGTCCCAAGAGTGTGACAAACATACAAAAGCAGTAGAGGCAAAAAATGATGATAGTAAGGATGAGGAAAGAAGCAGCAGTTCCCTGTTGTAGTTCAGGCACAGTTATGAGCATGGCATAGTTAGATCAGCCCATTTACAATTCTACTGTGCACAAGAACGAGAAATGTCCCCCCTTTGTGAATGGCCTTAAGACACTTCAGTCAGTGGCACCGCACCGGGGGATACAAACATGTTTACACATGTACAACATAACACACACACACACACAAACACACTCCCCCACACACACACACACACTACTTCATTATTCAAAATCGAGCTCGAGCAGGCACACAGATAGACACGTACAGATGTGCGTGCACGCACACATGTACACACACATCAGTGTTAGTTAATTTAGTTTTAAGTAAGAGTTTCACGGCACTTGCAACACCTTTCGGTCGCATAAGTGCTGAAGATTAAGAGGTAATACTAGAGAGTAACATACAAAAAATAAAGAAAGAGGAGAGAGAAGGGCAACAGAAGCTTCAACAGCACAAAGTCTGCTTCGACTACCAACAAGGCACCCCGGAAATAGCAGTGCCACCGACCGCAAACAGAGATGAGTACAACTGTGCACCAAGCCATGGACAATTACTGCCACAATTTTGCCAGGAACAGATCGAGATAATACCGGGAAGTTATACCGACCGCAAAGAAGTAGGAGGAGTAGAAAAACCACACCCGAACCACCCCCTCGCCCCCAAACACCAGCTTCAGCTAGTGCCAAGTCTTCTGTACAATCAACAAGCATATAAATTCAAATTCTAACTTATTTTATAAAAGACAGACAGGCACTGCAATGCCAGAAGAAAAAAAAATCCTGTAAGATATTCTACAAAAAATGAACAAGAGAAAAGTGACCACTAATTGTAAACATGGTCACCGAGGAATCGGAGAACTATCAAGGTCAAGGGAAAAAAATCTTTCATAACCCGTCATTTCATTCACCTATTAAAGCAGACTACAGGCAATGCGCATACACTAAACAGGACATATGCTGGCTGCCACGCTAGACATGGGAAAGAAAAAGGCATTAACATTTACATATTGCTCAAGACACTCATAAACTCTAGAAACTGTTTTACAAATGTGCCATCAAGTTGTAGACATACTAAACTCTTATCAATCTCACCTCGAACCTAAGCAGTCACTGTAAAAAAGTGTATACTACACTTCAGTATAGCGCAAAATATAAAAACAAAACCCAAAAAAAAAAAACAACCTTGGATGATACGTACATTACAAAAATAAGCAATACAAAAAATTTACAAAAGATGCATACAGTATTATTTGCCACTTTAAAAAAGAAAGAATTGGTCTGATAATATATTACTGGATATTGCTGGTTCACACATACTTACACACACACAGTCTTTTGCTCTCACTTTGTGGGTGGCAGCAGTTTTATCAAACATCCAATAACACCTTCACTACAAAGTGTGTGTGGTTTTCAAATCGAACTAAATGATCCGGCGACGAAAGGAACACTCCAAACTCCCACCAACTCATAAAAACAAAAGAATAACAATGATGTGCTCCTTTAAAAAAGTACGCTTTGACTCCACGTGCCAAAAAAATTGTCTGAAAACCACTATAGAAATAGTGATCCATCGTATTTTCAGGTTTACAGAAATCAAATCTCAAGACTTGAAACACACTGAACTTTGATCGAATGTCTCGTGTCCGCCTCTTTTACAAATCACACCGATTCTTTCACTCAAGACTCCGGCATTGCATTTAGCTTGACAGTTCTTGAAAGAGAAACCTACACAAGTAGTGCCTAAACAGAAGCAAAGACCTTGTAATTAAATTCCTGCATGTGGTTGAATGACACATCTGATGTGAATGTACATTTTGTCAGCTTTACTTCTATTTTCATATTGAATTTAGATTAGAGTAATATATAATTCAAATTTTTTTCAAGTATATACCTGCATGTATTTCTACGGTCCTGTACAGCTAAGAAGAATTTCCCTCTGAGATAATAAAGTATTATCTTATCTTATCTTATTCTATCCAGTTTTAAAAGGTGTCGTATCCCTTTGCTGTTTATCGCCCTGTCAAAACGGTCTCTCAACTCAAGTAAAGACTGCCCACCACTGCCCTATGCCATTAGCCTAATAAATTAGAACAAATCGTCTGAAAGTAATGTCCTCCTACATTGAATTTTTCAGTTTGTGCGATATGGTCAAAGATGCTACAAATGTTTATTTGAGCAATGCAGAGAGAGAAGAATACTCCACCCACACCATTTACATCCATTATGTGAACAATTAAAGGGAAGTACTTGTCCGGGAATCTGAGTTTTACTTTGATGAAAAAGGGAGGCAGAGAGAGAGAGGGGGGAACAGAAAAAGAAAGAAAGAAAGGAGAGAGAGAGAGAGAGAGAGAAAGAGAGAGAGAGAAAGAGAGAGAAAGAGAGAGAAAGAGAGAGAAAGAGAGAGGGGGGGTGGGGGCAAAAAGAAAGGGGGGAGGTAGGGAGGGAGGGAAGGGAAAAGGAGAGAGGGAGGGAGAGAGAATGCGACAGAGAGAGAGAAAGCAGGTATAAATTCAATAATGTAAATATCTTTCTTTTTTTTACAGCTTCCAAAAAAAATAGATATAGGTAAAATAGAAAAAGCCAACATGTCCTTCAGTCAAAAAGTACAAGCAGTCAAGTAGGCTACATAGAAAAGTTTGAATTTTGTACAAAACCATCAAAAGAAAAAGTTTTATAAACAGAGCGAAGAGCACAATCTTAAACAAGTCGTCCACTAAGTATATCTCAATATCTCAAACAATACTTTGTACCAAGGAAGAAAGTCTTCAGTGAAAGCGCATTGTGGGAACAAGGGAGGAGGGGGGAGGGAGGAGGG